>NW_019524696.1:129841-129911 GCF_002814215.2 Seriola lalandi dorsalis | reverse complement strand
GAGGAGCAGGAGAGAGGAAGAGGAGACAAGAGAACGTGGGTATGGCGGATATCAAATTTCATGCGCTAAT
>NW_019524696.1:102807-129463 GCF_002814215.2 Seriola lalandi dorsalis | reverse complement strand
AGGAAAGGAAAGGAAAGGAAAGGAAAGGAAAGGAAAGGAAAGGAAAGGAAAAGGCCTTGAAACATAAATAAATTAAAAAATGAATGCTTTATCTACAGGGAATCTATCTGCACTGGTAAAGAACACAGAAGGTTAAATTATCAGGGAATAGAAGCAAAAGAAAAGGCATCAGAAAAAAACAGGTATTCAACTAATTCTCCAACAGAATAGCAGATGATGGACCGGCAATGAGTTGGATGTAAACGCTGCATTATAACAGAGGTGCACACCAACATACCAGGATGTACCAGGATTACATTCATATAAGACAGAACTTTATTCATCTCAAATGAACCTTTAATGCTAAAGATGCTCAGTGTTAATGGACAGATAATAGTGAAAATAGTGCAAAGTTACTGTTGGGAGATGTAACAAAAAGCTGTATTTAGCCATTTGTTGCTAATGTCAGGCGTTCATTCATCAGAAAGTGATACTGTCACATACACATGCAAGAAGAGCGCTTCTGAGTGCGGTTTGTGTATCAAGCCTAAAGACCCACAGTCAGCAAAGAGAGTTGACTTTTCTCCTCCTCACACATTTGTGATAGATAAATGAGCCTGGTCGAAAACAAAGAGAAAACAACAACTTAAAATCAAAATAGTCCAAGTGCGCGCCCTGATCTGGGTTTAAAAGTTTACCTCTGCCATCCAACGGTATTCAAACGCTCCGTTTCTCACCTTGCTGCGTGTCTTTGCCGTTGAGGAGTTCTCCTCAAATTTGGCTAGCAGCTGAGTTGCCATGGAGCGCACCTTATTCTCCCGCAGCTCTCCGTCCTCGCCAGCAGGGAGCGCACTGTGACAAGACAACTGGTGCCATGCCAGGGACACAGGTGGGGTTATAGAAGCGGGAGAGGGGGGTGGGATCTTTACACACATACATATTAGCATCAGCTCAACATCAAAACACAACTGGGCAACTACGCTTCGTTTTGAAACGGTCTTCTGGTGAACCTACCTCTGTGAGGTAGTGGTTGCCCTTTCGCGGTCGCTTGTTGATAGAATCGTCTTCCACTGTCTTGTCATCCTGTGACAGTAGAAACCACAGTAAAGATTCTTTCACGGTGACATTAAACGTTACACGTTTCTATCCAGGTCGTCGTCCTCGTTCAAACGTACAAAGAGCTGCTTGATTTTGATGAGTGTAAAGCTGATACTGTAAACTAATCATGGGATATACTGTTCAGGCTCATGATAAGATATGTTATCTCATCACTTTGAGAAGTAGTGAATTGACCTTTAGGTTAGTTTAAACTCATCTAATCTGGATTTCAATGGCTGTAAAGAGGAAACTGGTGATGAATGTAGAACAAACAGCTGATGAGAAAGGAGGGGAGGAAAGAAAGAAAGAGAGTCATAGAGAAAGAGACAAAGAGAAGGAAGAGAATTAAAAATTAAATTTCATTGTACCCTGGGATTCCTCTTCCTGGGTGGAGGCAGGTTCAGTTTGTGGTTGGTTTTAGACGGATAATCTTCTCTGTTTTCATCTGCTTCTCTTGTACCTGGAAAATAAACACATGCATACGGATTTACACTACAGCTTTGTTGGCATCAACAAAAACATGTTGTTGCCAAAGCAGTTTACAGATGATTAAAATACATTCATTATTAAATATGTGTCTATGTATATATGCAGCTATCTGCTCATTCTCAGAAAATTATACAATTTAATCTCACATGAAGATAGAGGAGTCTGAAAGTGAAAGAGGAGGATTCATTTGAAATTAAGCTCCTACACACACTTACTAACTTAGCCAGTTATCTCTGGCAGGAAGTGAGACATGAACTGTGTGCGTCACAGACAAGTGAGGTTAAGAGCACAGAAGCTCTCCTCA
Organism: Seriola lalandi dorsalis; assembly: GCF_002814215.2. Lineage (NCBI taxonomy): Eukaryota > Metazoa > Chordata > Actinopteri > Carangiformes > Carangidae > Seriola > Seriola lalandi. The sequence continues at coordinate 127,593 of NW_019524696.1, read as the reverse complement.
CACACGTAACAGTAGTATTTTCAAAAAGCATCATTAGCATCACTCCAATACAATGGCATACAGTGTAGATATCATTACTGACTGAGGTGAAGCGATTAGAAGAAAAGCTAAATATAACCAAACCGAACACTTAAGCTCCTAAAACGTCTGCAAAGTAAATTCCCATCAAATGGACTGTGAAAAGTTCACCGGGGTAAATCATTTTCCCAGGCCTCCAGGAGTGTGGGATTTCTCCGTGGTGAAAGCAAGTGTGTGTGACACGGAGGTCTGCACGACATTAACATTACGGCACAAATAAGTGAAACGTGGCCGAAGCTGGAGCTGACTGTGGTGGTGTGACCGGAGCTGATCGAGGGCCTCCAGAGTTATGCAGAGCTTCAACAGACATATCGCACATACCAGTCGTGTCTCTGGCAGGGACTGACCTGACCACGGTTGTATAACCTGCAACTTTATCTCCCACAGTGGACAAAATAGTCCCCGAACCTCAGTTACTTCAAATACAACAGGGTCCATACTTAAATGTGCACCGACTTTAACTTGAAAACACAATGAAAATATCTCCATAGCAGTAGTTAGCAGCTCCCATGTGATTGTGACCCTTTATTAGCTTCTCTAAACTGTCTTCCACTTGTCTTCAACCTCTAGAGATCGAGACAGACACCACACACTGGCAGCGTCGTGTGATATTTTGTTAAATACTATTTTGACTTTTCTGTGAAAGAAAAAGGAATAAAGAACCTGTTTCCACAGCTTTTTTGGTTAGGTATAATATTACACTTTTTTTTGCATGGTTAGGATGAAACTCTGCAACAGTGCACCACCTAGCTGGCCAAGGCATTTTCCCATCTGTTTGTTCTGTGCAGCTGGATCCACTTTTCATACACTGGGGTGACTTTGTAGTATAATCATTTCCTTTTGTCAAACTGGGGTTATGAAGTCAGAGACACACCGACATTCTGAATTCTTGATCTAATGAATTTCAATTGAAACTGCAGTTCTTTCATTTTCAAGGCTGCAGTTAGTTTTTTGTTTTCAGTCCTGTACACTTAAGATTCAAGGATTAAATGAAGACTGAACTGACATTTTAATGTGTCATATTGTATAAAGTGAGATTTCCATGTCCTTTTTGATTATAAAGCAGGTCTAGGTTCTAGATTAATACTGTGAAAAGTATCAAAGCGCTCAGTCAACAGAGAAATGCACTAAGAAATTGAGCCTTAAAACGATCCAGTCAGGACTTCCTTAACTTTGTGATGTCACAACAAAACAGTCACCGGTCCTCAGCAACGACCCTAGCATGGCCAACAAAAAAGCTAATGAACCACACAACCCCAAGCGGTCATTCCGTCGCTAAGCTAGGAAGCTACAAGAAAGAAATGTTGAAATGCTGCTTAATCGTTTGATGTCAGGAAGCCAATATATCATTGCACAGCTTTCCCATGGAGAGAAATATTAGAGACCAGTGGCTAAAGTTTATTTTTTTCTGACATACCAGAGCACTTTAATCCAAAATTGACCATCTGTTCAGCTAATTTCAGCACTGACTGACCATCATCATTTGCATTTACTGATGACTTTTGCCAGGCTACAGTAGTAGGCGACAATCTGTTACCTGTGGCTGGCCTGTTGTTGCTACAGCCCCAGAGAGGAGCCTGAGAGAGGAGGTGTAAAACTACATTGAGATGGTTTTCGGTTATTCCAATAAAACACTGGAAAAGTGTAAAAATACGGGACCTTTAAGAGTAAGGAGAACAAAAACCCCCAAATAAATCCATGAGTCTCTCGCAGGCTGTTTGCTCTAGGGATTAGCATTCACAATATTGAGTGGCAGGAGGAGATTAGCATTACCCACCCTGACCTTTTAACAAGAAAACATTGTTCATGTTTTCTACTGGTGAAAACTAATGAGCTCAGTACAGTTGATGTATCAACACTATGTTGGAACAATTTAATGTGGGAAACAACATGTTCATCCACTGCTTAATGATTATTAGCTCCCACTATTAGCATTTACCTTCCCTTCAACCAGAGAGCATTAGTCTTTCCAAAGAAAAACTGCAAAACTCCACCACATTTATTTCACAATGTCTTGCCATTTAGCATAAGACTGTAAAAGTTTGATTCAATATTTTATATATTCAATATGAGATATAAGCTGAAGCAGGTAACGACAGAAGCAGGAAGGACACCGACCGTTGTTTACTGGTGAATTCCTGAAGGCCTCGTAGAACTTGGAAAGGTAAAGGACCATCAGTAGCTTGTCCGGTTCAGCCTCCGCAGCCATCTCCTTTCCCGTGGTCACTGGCTGGATGCTGAACTCCCGCTCAGCCACATCAAATGCCAACTGGTTATTCCCAGCAACGTCCTCCTCGTTAAGAGATTCATAATCACTGCAATGTAAAGGAGGGAGGAGGCGAGGTTGGTGAATCCAGGATCGTGTGTATGAGTTTATAATGTGTCTTAAAAACGCTACTGGATGTTAACACGCTAATGACGGTCTCTATTTTGTTTGTATAATGTCAGCTACATGCTTATGTTTGTGCATGGCATAAATGTTCCTGCTGATGATTTTGTGCTATTCCATTAATTGACAGTTGGTGGCAGTAACATGTGAAGAATGTAGCAATGTGCCAGCAAAAAGCAGAGAAGAAGAAGACTGCTAGCTAACAAACATGGATGTAAAAAATGAGGTTTGAATACTTATAATAATAACTTTATTATGAGGAAGGAAATTTAGTCAACATATCGTTAGCCTTCAAGGATTGAGGCTAAGCTGTACTTTGTCAGCTTCAACTATCCTTTGAGCTGAATGCTAATGCTACTTGATCTTAACATGCTAACATTTAATGCGTCAGCTGTTAATGTTAGGATGTTAAGCATATTAACATAGCAACAGTTACAGTTTAGCATGTTAGCCTGCATTCATTTAGCATGGTAAAATGCTAACATTTAGCGTGTTAGCTGGTAGTACAGCTGAGTGGATCACCAAATTATTAGGATTCATGCTCTGAGTGCCAAGAATGTCCATAAAAAAAATTCACGGCAATCCAACAGACGGACGTGTCGGACTGCTTTGGCTGACCATGGAATAAAACGTCAGCCACCAAAACATCCCATCATCTTGATATGAGAACTGAAGCTATATGTGGAATCACAGCTTGCTGCAATGACAAGGACTGAGATGACGTGTGATTGAGTCTACAAAATGAGCCCTCCTCATAGAGGATGATGTTATTCCAGTCGATGACTCTGACACTTTTATTTGCTTTCTCAGTTGTGTGTGAGCAGACCGGACCAAGTAGGTCAGTTTGGACTGTATGTGATATGACAGGCTGTTTTTGAATCAGATTAATCACCACAGAAAAACTTGGACAGAGTGTCAGCAAAATCACATGCAACTTAAAAGTGGAGCATCGAACAAGAAAATCAAGCTGTTAAAAACTAATTCAATAGAAAAATTAAATCCATTCTTCACTTTCACATAGTTAAGCGGCTCAGTTCAAAGGTAGCTGATCCGGATAGGTAATTCTTTATGCACTGTAAGTATGTTTTTGTGTGTGTTCTTACATGAGCTCAGGCCTTTGGCGGTGTATGAGAGCACAGAGGGCCAGGCCGTTCCTCCATGAAGATGTGAGGTTGGTGATGTCCACCCCTCTGTAACCTTGAGTCTGCTTCTGACACCAGGTCAGCAGCCGCCCAGGACGCACATCGGACTCTGCAAGAGAGGAACGGCACGTCATTCAAGGTCTCGTCAAGATGGCCGCTTGATCGCACAACATCCCAGGAGGAACCATTTTCATGCCAGAAAGGTTAAGGTTATGACTAAGTGCTTTATTTTTGTCAGGCTGGAAAGCCTCTCAAAGAGTGTTGACACTATAGCACAATAAAAACTGATTTGAACACAAATGACTTGTGGGTTCACTTGGACTTGAGCCCCGTGATATGTAAGACTTGAACGACGTCCAAAGCCTAAAGCAGAGTAATCTTAACGGCATATTCAGACACAGAGCAGAAATTCAGGCCAGTGCCCAAACCGGCCTACTTAAAAGATCTGCAGCACTCGCTTTGATGTGCTTTAAAATGCATAGCTGTAACTCCATGGATGTATTTTAAATGTCAGTGTTTATCTGCAGAGTGAAAGGAATGGGAAAATCAGAGGGGGATGGGTAACTGAAAGCACACACTGATATCTTTTGTATTAATTGGCATTTCGTTTCATGGTAAATGTAGTTTTAATTCTACTGTATCCTCATGGAGGTGGAGAAAAACTGAACCTAATCTTCATGAAAGTTGAATTTAGCACATGACCTAAACGTTGAAATTGATTTAGATCTGGAGAGTCAAGACTTAGGACTTACAGCTGCAATATCAATGTCAATACTTTTATATTAACAATGACTCAAATTACTGTGTAATATGAAAAGAGCTAATTCATAGGGAAAAACATGGGGAGAATTATCACCAACTCTACATTTCCCCTCACTTGAACTGCGCGTTTAGCATCTTTTAGCTCATTGTTTTGGTTTTACGCCACAACTTTAATGTTTTGGTTCAGTATCGTTGTTCTCATCAACCTTGTTTCCAGCGACATCAGGCTGCTGTTTTCAGTATAAAAGCTCTGATAAACTCACTGGACACTACAAGACTTACATTCATCAGGTGGTTTTTCTAATAGGTTCACTATGACAACATAACATGAGATGATGATACATCTGTGTTGTGTTTACAGCTTGAAGCGGAGACTAAACAATCCACCACAGCAAAGTCAAGTGTGTCAACCCCATGTTCATCAGTCCAACCCTGCTGTTGCAAAACAGAGCAGGCCTGCACATGTCTGTCACAGGCATCATGTCTGCTCCTCATGTGGGTGTAACGTTATCCAGCTGTATTGTCTGTGTGACGAGGTGTGTCGGCCTGTGACTGAGGTAAGGCTAAAGTTTCCCCTCAAGAGGGCAACTGTGCGTTCACTATGTCAACCCTTATTTTCTCCAGTGAACTATATTCAGCATTTCATAATGATTCATCAAAATCCTTTTTCAAAACAGGTTATGTCACGCTACATTGTTGAGTCAGCACAAAGATGATTTTATAAACAGTAACTGAGCGTCTTAATTTCAGAACGCTTCCATGCAGTGCTAATGGGGCCTTGGAGGCATCTAATCTCAATGGTGACTCACTGGATGATCAGGTTACTATTACAACATGACAGGGAGCTTTGAAAGAAGAAGACAGTCCCGTCTGAGGAGAAGGCACCAATCCTCACCGTCAGTGCTTGGGCTATAGATATTTGACGCATATATAATCTGTTTATAACGGACGTGTGAACAATCTGTGGTTATAAATGCAAGGATGCATCACAATCTACAGGTTGAATTTACAGCATGTGCAGCTCGTCAGTCACTGGCTCTGGCTGTCCAGACCGATTCAGACAGCAAGTGAGATAGAGAACTGTTAGAGATGAATCATGAAGCCATTTCATCACCAAAAGCATCAAATTATCAACATAAAGTGTCATAATTTTCACAGAATACAGAATCTGTTTGGACCAAACAAGTTGTCGGATGCTTCCAGTGGCCACAATACAACAGCTGATTTAATAATCAATCACTCTGCGTCTCACCTTTTCTGGACAGGTTGACTGATCTACCTGTGGGACCTCCTCTTCCCAGGTTACATGAGCCCTGTTGGCCGTCAATATACAGGTGACGAACCTGAGGGAAAAGACAGAAATTGCTCCTGACTTGAGCCTGAAATACAATTTGAATCTCAAGACACGGTATAAAAATAAGATTAGGAGGGTTTGCAGCTGACTGAAATTTCCTAGCAACACAGAATTGAACAGAATTGATGGTGCAGAAAAAAAAAAGGCAAGAGGAAAATCACAATGCAGCATGTGTCGCAGAAAGAGTTCAAAACAAGTCTGAGCTTGCCGGTAAACACTTTAATCCAGCATGACTGTGACTGTGGCTTCTCCTTAGAGAGCACTCTCTGCAGACTACAAGAAGTTTATTATTAGTAGTAGTATTATTATTATTATGTAAGTGCTGGACTGACCTGGTGTGGGCGCACACAGCTGGAGTTGAGGTTGGGGTAGCGGGTGGCAGGGTCAATGGCGTACTGTTCAAAGTTTTTGCTGATGTTCTCTGTGGTGGTCTGAGGCAGCAGGCGGTAAAGACTCTCCCTGGGGAGCAAAAGCACAGATATAGTTTTAATTGTGAGATTCAAGATACTGAAGCTTCAAAGTTGGAACCACATTGAACTAACCTTGATCTGTGTAAAGACAGAAAAGTACTGAGGCAAGAGGAGAGCACAAAACCACTGCTGGAGGAACCATAAATAAAGACTTTTGACATGAAATCTACATCACTTTAAGTGCATTTACACTGGACATGTCCCAGCTGGTTTATTTGAACACATGACTGCTGCTACTTTACTTTGTATTGGTGGGTGATACCGAGACTATTCATATTCATGTGACACGAAATACCCACAGAGAAACCAAGGTCTCCTTCAAAGCACACACTGAAATAAGTATTAAAGGGGTAAAGCTCTAGTGGCTGCCTACAGAGGCTAGAATTGCCTCTTTTTTTTTTTTAGCCTTTTTAAAGCCTTGTCAGTACAGACAGAAAAAACTATAAAGTTTCATCTTCTATAATGGTATTTTTTGTGTTTAGGTAGTTTCTTAACAAAATCACAAGGATGTATCCTCTGGAAAACATGAATTTTATAGCAAAGTTTACATTTTAGCCTGAGAGTGGTTCGGGGAGAAAGTTTAGGAGTTTCTAAAATAGAAAAGCTGAAGGTGACTGTGTAGCTAGAGGAAGGCTCGTTGGTGTGTCAAATATGAAGAGGGTGTATCCTCTGACTAAATATAGTATTCAGACCATTCGATTTTGATATTTCTTGTGTGAGAGTTGAAATTTTTGAGCTGATGGCAGGCCAAGAATGACAGGACAGAGGGTCATGAAAATCATTAAGAGTTATCCTCTGGGGAACATGCACATACTAGATTTCACAGAGATCTGGCCAGTAGTTGTTTTGGACCAAACTGTTCCCAACGGACTGTCCTTGACTGGACCGACAGGTCTATTATGCTCATCTAAAGTTACAGAGAGTGAAAGATAAAACACACGCACCTCTCAGCCAGTATCTCCAGAGGGGTCCGTCCTTGTGTCCAGCCCTTCACCATCCAAGCTGTGTCGAAGGCTGCCAGGAAACCCCGAGCACAACCTGTACCCATCGGCCAGAAGGGCTGTAAGCGGAGAACACAAGGCCAGCATGAACACACATGAAGCTGAGCCTCGGCCATGGTGGAGGCCTGACAACACACACACACACACACACAAAACAACCACCACCGGTGCGTCATTACCTCAAGCAGACTATCTCCCACCAGCGCCACGAGTAACTGGTGTCCGTGTTTCTCCCTGAGCAGAGCAGCGTTCTCTGAAGCGTACATGCTGGTGAAGTCAAACATGGCCACGTCCGGCTGCCCGTAGTGGTTGATGGCGTAGTCCAGGGATGGCAGCTGGTAGTTTGTGCCGAAGTCAGCTGCCTCACGGGCGTAAGAGAGCAACGCTTCCTTGTTGACGTTGTCAAGGCTCAGCAGTCGCTCTGTTTCTATGTAGTCCTGTAGAGACAAGAAGAGGAAGGTTTCGGGCACCGATATGAAAGGGGGTTGGAGAATTGAAAACCCACTCTGCAGCTCTACAGAGCTTCATTAGCTGATGTGTTGGCTTTCTTTCTCCTTCCTGGATGTGTAAATAGGAAATTATTTGCTAACAGATTTGCCTTCACAAAGTTATAAGGTTAAAATATGCTCCCAAATGGCCAAACAGAAGAGAAAAAAAACAAGGCAGCTTTAATTTAATGTAATTATCTGTTTTTGTTTGGTATTATTTTAAGATTTTTATATCATTATTATTGTATTCAAGGCATCAATGTACATAGAGTTCTCTTGCATTGTATTTGAATGTCTCACCCCAGAAGGCAAGAAAAACAAAAAGCTGAAAACAGATTAAATGCTACTCAGGTACCAAATCTCAAAATCAATTTAAATCCCTTTATCAAAGAAAATAGTGACACTTTTTATTATCTCCATTATTTTTGCTTTATTATTATTTAGTTACGTTAAGCTGTCATGTGTTTATGCTTCATGTTTTTGAGTTTTTATTCTGCATTGCTGCAAAAAAACAATAAAAAGACAATAAATTGTGTCACTTTTCATCCACCTTTGCAATGTTTCTTTTTTTTTTTTATTGCTTTCACCTTTAAAAATGCACATTTGTAGAAATGAATATATTTTAAACTAGTATATAAAAGCATGTAATGACAATTTTAGACTTTGCTCTGGCATTTCAGTTCTCTGGCTGGCTTTCTGTTATTTCAAGGAATTTAGGTTAAATATAATCCATTAGGATTCAGCTAATCTACAATATCTAATGGTCAAGCTATTACTTTTTCAAAACCACCAGAGCAATCAGAGTCCAGTTAGCTGCTGCAGCCGACCGCCGTGACTCCTTCAAAGCCACAGAGAGAGCTTGACAGCAGTGAGTGATCAATCTAAACATGTCGCCCCCTCCCCATGAATGATGCCGTTTCCCCTCTGAGTCACTCAGGAAATCACCAAGTTGTTTTGTTTTGACATGTAAGCAGAGTGAGATACATCATTATCCCCTGGGCAGGACCAGGCTGGACAAAAAAAGAAAAAGAAAAAGACTGGGACTGATTCAGAAATAGATTCATTATTCTCATGAAATTAAATGAAAAATATATTTAGACTGATGTGTTTCACTGCAAGAGGAAAATAATGAAAAAACCAAGTTAATCAGTTTGTTGAATCAGTGAGCTATTACAAGTGATGAGGTCCCTCAAACAGCTGATGTTGTGAGATATCACTCTGCACTAATGGGTAATGTAAAATGAGACAGACACCACCCAGGGTACAGCGAAGCACACTGTCAACACCTGTGTGTGTGTGTGTGTGTGTGTGTGTGTGTGTGTGTGTGTGTGTGTGTGTGTGAGAGAGAGACAGAGAGTGAGAGAGCGAGTGAAAGGAAAAGAACATAGTCCACATGTCGATGCCACTACAGTGTGTTTTGTTTTCCTGCATGTGTGTGTGGCTCTTCGTATTTTCAGATAATTGTCCCGGCAGACACTGGGTGAGGGGGTTAACAGCTGTCTTCCTCATGGGATCCAATCTGCTCCCTGATGCCATAATAATAACCTCATTTATACTGTCTAATCTCTATAGAGGACAGGGACGCTCACAGAGAGGAAACCTCTGACTCATAACGTGTGTGTGTGTGTGTGTGTGTGTGTGTGTGTGTGTGTGTGTGGGATGGGGTGTTTGTTAGTTTGTAGGGCACATAGAAGAAAGGTGAGAGAGCGCAAGCATCTAATTAGAGCCCAATTTCATTATCATCCCCTATGGAGGCCCGTCACTCACTGCCACAGCTAGCTGCTCACTGGTCTGGCAAACACACACACATCCCTGTTCACCTAAAAACACTATGACTCTCTGCTCTGGCTGCTGGTTTTAAAAACAGGCAGACCAGCCTGACATTTATAAAAATGTAAGCTAATATCATTGGCTAATGTTAATGTTGTAATTTGGCTAGCTTTCATGATTATAGGCATTCAGATATCTAAATCTTACTCTCTATCTCTTCTATAAAGCCTTTGGTGTTTCCAGATTGCCTTAAGTGATGTCACTTGAGTCGGGATCAGTCGGGTGCTAAAGACTACAAGTTTGAAAAAGAGACAAATCTGGGGATGTGGAGTTAGAGAAAAATGAGTTTAACAGACTTCTCCCAGATACCGAAATAAATCCGACCCGTTATGCACCCGGTTCCACAGCCTGAATCTGGCCCATATTCAGCATGATTGTCAGATGCTACTTCCAGGTATAAGTAAAGTCAATACCAGAACATAAAAGCTGTACTCTGCCCAGATGAGAGAGGATATGAGCCAGATGTGAGCCTGGGATCAAGGCATACGATGAGCCAGAAGTTTCATTTTGCCAACTAGCTTGCTCCTCATCTCAGCTTGGGCCTAGCAGCTTGAGGCTATATTAGCTGCTAGTAGCATACCATACACAAATCTACAACCATCAACGAGCGGAATAAAACAGACATTATCTCTGGTTCTGTATCAGTAGCTATTCATCTTAAGCCAAAGCTAAAGCCAGTTAGAGAACAGTATATTGGTGAACAAGTGAGAGTTTCTGAATGATCTTGTGTCAAGAGATCCCAAGCTGAGAGAGATGTTCAGAGTTTGGGAATGACATTTGCGTAGGAGAGTGAGTGTATAGCTGCAGAGCAGAGTGACATTTACACAGCTGTGTGTGTGAACCATTACAGTCCGGTGAAGTCAAGTAAAGAGTGCGAGAACACCACCTGTAACCATGATAGTTGTAATGCAACGAATACTAAAATGAATACACCTTATCTAAGATGTGTGTGCATGTGCATGAGCAAACTCACGTTTATGATGACCCCTTTGTCCAGCAGACTCTGCTTCTTCGCCGTCATGACAAAGTAGTGGGTGTTGTCTTTGTAGTAAACTATGTTCTCCAAGTCAATTCCTGAAAACAAGAGCAGATTTACTTAACAGGTGAATCAAAAATAAATAATTAAATAAAATAGAAGACTATATACACTATGTTGTCTCCTCACCCGTCTCCTCCTTGAGTTCCAGAAAGAACTTCTGGTTGAAGATGAAGGCCACGCCGCTGATTTCTTCCACTTTGGCCTCTGCGGTGGTGTTTCTGTTAACGAAGTTAGCTGTGATGGCAATGGCCAACTTACCCCGAAACTCTTTGCGACTGAAACCTGCCGAGAGGAAAAGAAAAAACCTTAGGAACGACTCATGCAGAGGGAAACAGACAGTGGAAAATATTTCTTTAATGGGATTTTTAAGCAACATACATATAGTTACTATAAACAGTCAATCTGATCCACATATGAAGCTGCAGCAGATGGAGACACAGACCCTCCTGGAGTTGTCCGTTTAGGGAGGACAATGTTTAACACTGATGTAACCAGTTACTTTATATGTCAACAAACACATCTCATATAGCACACACTTACACAGAACAAACAACAAAGCTCTCAAACACTTCATAAATCGGTACACACACTCAACACTGACCCAATACACACACTATTAAGCCTCCAGTTAAAACTATGTCAACAGGAAATGCTTTACCCAGTGACTGAAAGCAGCTTTGCGACACCCAGGCTCATTTCCAGTAAAAAAAAATAACAAACAGTGCTTTGACTGCAGGGTAAATGTTTGAAAAATGTGGGTCAATGACAAACCTTTTTCTAAAGGTCTCACTTAGAGCCGCATGAAAATGCAACAGATCACCTCACAGGACCGTTCCCATGACAGGATTTCTGTTCGTTTTTCCTTCTTTCTCACCGTCTAATGTGTTTTTGCGTCCGTCGGCTCCAATCACCACGTCGAAGTCAAAGTCTGAGACAGGATGGCTGGAGGGCCGGACCTCTGCTCGCCACCCGGGGCCTGAGGAAGAACACGAGAAAAAAACAGCTAACCGTAACCGTAACATATTTACAGAGAGTGTAACTGAAGATCTGAAGGAAAGGCAGAGGATGGGGAATTGGGTGAAGAGTCACAGATCATGTTCACAAATCATGTTGTGAGTGTTGATTTGATTTGGGAAACCATTTCCTTTTTCTGACTGCATGAGATTTATGTGATTATTTCCAAACTGCCACAGAGCAGATACAATATGTTGCTCTGTCCCTGAAGTTAAGGGACGGTTGTGTCGTGTCAAAGTCAGAAAGTCCCCACACAACATATTTAGTATCCATATTTTTGGAAGAGGAAAGTGAACTATCAGCAGACTCTATCAATAGACATAGTTATTTTCCACACAGTTTGTTATAAATTCTGCCACTGCAAATGTCTCTCCTCTAGAAATATTTCTGATCACTTGAACATATGTTGTGAGCATGGAGTTGTCCATATATAGCTGAAATATGCAGGAGAGTCTCTGCATGTCAGTGCCACTCACAACCCTTTAACGCACAGATAATACCACCCACCCACCCACACACACACACACACACACACTCACTGTCCTCGCTCTGCTCCGCCGGTGGTTCCAATAGTTTGACGAACTCCACATTGACATGAATCTCAACTCCCAGAATCAGACTGACTTTCAGCAGCATCAGCTGGAGCTGACGGATACCTGGAGTGAACACACACAAACACACACATGCACATACTTGATATCCAAAAGTGGACAAAGCAGAGTGACAACTACCTATACAGCCAAAAAAATAAAATTGTATGAGGTGAGATTTCCATGTTTTCTTTGATTATAAAGCAGGTCTAGGTTCTATATTAACACTGTGAAAGTATCAACGCGCTCAGTCCACAGAGAAATGCACACAGCCTGTGTTACAAAACTGAGCCTTAAAACCAGCCGTCAGGACTTCTGTAACTTTGTGAAGTCACAACAAAGCTGTCACCGCTCTCAGCCATGCCTCAAGTCCAGCCCACCTGAACCCACCATCCAACCTTGCAGGATTTGGTTTCTCTGAGCGCTTACCTGAAATCTCCTATATTCTTATTCAATCACTCAGAAAACAGTCAGCCAATCAGAGGAGAGGCTCGGAGCCTCCATATCTTCTTATGGATACTTAAACTTCAAATAAAACTCCTGAAAAATGTAAAATATGGAACCTTTAATATATGTATACCTCACTGCATAGCACATTAATTCATTAATAACACATTGAGACCATTTTTATGCAAAGGTAACATGAGGCCAAGGATTGCTGAGGCACTAAAATCCAGTTGGGGTGATGAGGTGAATAAAATTGATAATGGAAACCGTGAAGTTTATGAAACTGGCAAAGAAACTGTACTTAATCTGGACTGGTCACATCATGGCCAACACACGATCTGCTTAATAAGGTCAGTATTGTCGCCAATACTGATCCAGTACATCCGATCAGTGTATCCATACTGGATCGATTGCATCCTGGCACTAACATGATGTACCATTACACTTTGGTTTTATTAAGGGTAAAACACAAGTTTTAAGTTAATATAGTCTATATATACTATGACTCAGCAGCTGGTGTATTCAGGTGCTTTCTGGCCAGCCGCTGTGGGAGGAAGACGTGTTTGCACCTAGACGATTGATGACAAGTCAGCAGTGCTCATCTTTGAGAGAAGATATTAATACATGACACGGTTACTAAAACTGGAGAGGAAGACGTGCCAATGGAAACATCCCAACAGGGAGATACAGACTGAAGAAACAAACTGCAGCAAACTAGGCCGCTGGAAAAACTCCTCTCACTGGGTTACAGAGTCACAGATGCGGAAGAGAGAAGAAGAGTTAAAAGTTCAGCTTAAGTTTCCCCAGTCTGTTCTCTCACTTCATGATAGACTTCTTCATACACAAAACACCGTAATGGTTTTATGTGTATTTTTATTTTCTGTCCCGACATCAACAATGTCCTACTGTGAGAACAGAGATGCAACACTCACTGATGTGGTCGATGGAGCCGGCGCAGAACTTGCCGTAGAACTTCTTGGCTCCGAGGCCCCTGAGGTCGTGAATGGTGAAGGGCCAGAGGTGGAGCACGTTGTTCCTGGAGAAAGTGTCTCTCTTCTCGATCACCACGACCTTGCAGCCCAGCAGGGCCAGCTCGATGGCCGTTCGCAGACCACAGGGACCTCCGCCGATGATCAGGCACTGAATGGGGTTAAAGAAGTAGAAGTTCGAATATCTTAGTGGTCATAGTCTAACTTCTGACTAATTACAAATCATTCATTCTATAAGTATCACAATGACATAAGAGGGAGTGTTAAGATGAGGACACTTGTATTTATACATTAAATGTGAATTGACAGAACAATAATAAATCAATAGCTGGAATTTAAAAAGAAAAACATGGCTCTCCTCTATCCACAATAAGCTAAAATAAAACAAACTGTAGACTGTGGTGAGACGGCATCAGGAGGATCTTGAAGAACAAAAAAAATAAACAATTCAATCCATTTCTCTATCTTAAGTTCAGCAGCAGCTTTCCAAAGATGAAGTCTGATTGCTGGTCTCAGACTTTGTATAATTTCCAGTTTACTCCTGTACAGTGTAAACTGTAGTATGGAAGTGGGAAACAGGTCAGGTGTGACAATAGGAAGTCTACAGGAGCTGACTATGATGTTTGTTCTGCTTCTGGACTGAGAGAAAAGAAAAGAAAAGAAAAGAATATGTGGAAAAGGTAAAAGCTTGATCTGGAAAGTCTCAGTTCCTCTTTGATTACAGTCAACCTCTAATTTCCCAGTCAGCGTGTGGTTTGCCATTTTACAGTTATGGGGAAAATCCACTGGCAAAACAATTAGCACAGCCATCTGGGAAAGGTCAGTTTAACAGTTAGGAGAGTTAATCACTTTTGGGACTATGATTTGTGCCATCGTCCACGTAACAGAACAGAATACACAGTAAACAAAGTTAGAGAAATTCCCAAATTGACCACTCATCTGCCCTAGATACTGAAAACCACCAAACAGAGCACCCACCCGGCGACAGCACTTTTTCTTCAAATAAAAGTTTCTGCAGGAAAAAAAAAATGTCTGGGATAATAGTTTAGCTGTTATTTTTGGCCAAAGCTCAGCCCAACCCATCTGTGTTAATCTTCCCTCTGCGAGTCTCTGGCCTCTTTCCCCTCCGGACATCTTATCTTTTCCTACAGATACGAAGACATTCCAGCAGCACTATGCTCAGTGTGCTGCTTTTAATTACTTGGACGTGGTCAGACAATAAAACAGATCAGCGCATCAAAAACATGAAATATGATTTACTTGTGTCTGAACTCGCATACTGTCAAGCCTCCCTGTAAGCCATATACGACACAGCTTGACTAACAAACTGCGAAAGTGTCTCCTATAAATAGCTTTAATTCCTTGATTTATAAATTATCCTAATTGAGTTGATTCAAGCTATGTGCTCTAAATCCAGTTAATTTGGCCTCTCAAAGTTAGAATTACTTAGGTCTAATTAATTATTTGCATATAATTACAGAAGTAATCCACTTACATAATCTATTTTCCAAACAAATCCACACTGGCTAAGGTCCTAATTGGGTATTTTGAACAAATAAAGATGCCTTTTGAAAAAGGCACATGCTCTATGTTCTACTCAATAGAACAACACGTTGTGGATAAATGAGCTGATTCTCTGTGGTAATTAAATCTTTACTGATCACTTTCCTGCAGCCGATTGGAGTTGTGTTAAGTTACTGCAAATCCTGCTGGTCCCGTTGAAAACCAACCAGTGGGGGCATTTTATTTTGAAGGAGTTGAAGGGAATTCAATGTACTCACGACAGAATTAGCAGGAACCTTGTTAGAGGTGCTATTCTTCAATAAAATAAAATAAAATTGGTCTACACAACAAGACATGGATATGTCTGGCACAATTTGGTCAGTATATATTTTTTAAATCTTCCTAGGAAGAAATGTACAAAAGGAAACTCTGACACTGAGGTGTTAGATGAGGAGCTGCAGAGGACGGACTCTTCAGGCCTGGTAACATCAGTATTTAAAACGACCTTACCTTGGATGTTAATGGAACAGTACAGAGAAAACAGAAAGCACAGATTAAGTTTGCTGTGCCACTTTCTAGAGTGAGGATCATCGTTACAGCGTTCACCGATCGTTTGTGCCTTTGCCAATGTCAAGATGATATTTGGTTTGTTTTCCCATTCATGTAATAACTTATTGTTATCATGATTTGTAGGTTTAAAATAATATTAAATTCCACAGGCACAGGGTGACGAAAGGACGATCTGATGAGATTGCAAAACCCTTATCAGGCCTTTACTACGGCACAACTCCATCATTATCAAAAGGTAAACACCTTTTACCTTGCTGTGCTGTGCTGCCCGGCTTTAATTCTTGTAGTTGCTCATGGCTGAACACATTATGAACAACCCCCGACTACCGAAAAACAGCTTAAGACCACCAGCTTCCCCTGCTTCCCCTTCTCTTACCCTGGTGCCCTCGCAGGCTTTATTCTGGCTGTAGACCTTGTGCTGTGCCCTTTTGTCCAGTTTGGTCCACAGAGCCTTGACCTTCCATGTGCTGATTGCCGCCTTCAGTGAGCTGTAGAAGTTGCTGTAGTCCAGAGGATCCAGCTCCAGCTGCCTGCAGAGGATGCTGAAGGCCTGCAGCGTCCCCTTACAGGTGGACGCCTGGA
Organism: Seriola lalandi dorsalis; assembly: GCF_002814215.2. Lineage (NCBI taxonomy): Eukaryota > Metazoa > Chordata > Actinopteri > Carangiformes > Carangidae > Seriola > Seriola lalandi. The sequence goes on along the minus strand of NW_019524696.1, from coordinate 111,345 downwards.
CAAAGTTCTCAAAGAGCTGGCTGGCCTGCGCTGTACGTTCATCCTCCGTCTCACCCATCTGCTCTGATGCTCGCCGGGGTCCAGTCCCCTCCTCTAACTATCGCTCTCTTCTTCTCCTCTCCTGGTTACTCCTTCCACGCCGTCAGTACTGGACTCCTCCTATGATGTGTGTGCCACCATGCTTGACTGGTTCTGAAAGAAACAAAGATGATTTTAGGAAAAGAAATAAAATCAGTCTTGTACCTGGTGATCAGTCCTGTAACCTGTGACTATAATTCAGCCGCAAAATAACATTAATACCTACCATTACATTAGATTACATTACATTTTCAAGTCTTTGTGTTATTGTGTTTGTAGTTCCGAACTATGGCGTCTCAAACCTGGGATCAGAGCACTATTTGATACCGATGGATAAGCAGACTGGATTTACATTTCTAGCATAATACATTTCTAGTATAAAAATATATTAGTACAGTAGAGTGCAGTTCAAGTTTTTACACAATACAATGACAACTGTAACTCTGCGAGTCATCAGAAATATGGGACATAAAAGGAGACTGTTGTCTAGGATACACTACAACGTAACCGTAACCACGGAAACAAACATCGAGACAGATCTTGTTAATGTTCTGGAGAATGGGTTGAGACACTTTAGGGCTGCTTCATGAATAAATTAATCAGACACGGGTGCTGGTTTTCAAAAGCTACACTCACAATATTTATAGTAACAATGACTCGGATGACTCCGTGCTGCTAGTGATGAAGCCACAGAAAATTATCACCAAACTGCAGTTCCTCTCAGTTCAACAGACGTTTTTGCATCTTTCCGCTAATTGTTCTGGTTTTGTTTCGGTCTCACCGCTCTCATCAACCTCATTTCCAGCAGGAGCAGGCAGATGTTTCAGCAAAAGGCTCTATTAAAACGTACAGCACACTACCTGCCCAGAGCCAGATGACAGACGGAGAGTTAGCAAGTAGCTGGCAAACGTAGCGCAGCATTTAGCAGCTAAAGTGTCAGATATGTCATCTCAGGAGTTGATGAAAACCTGAGCTCAAGGCTTCAAGAGCTTAAATTTGTCAAGTGGTCAGAAACATGACTCCAAATGAACACTAGTGTCGCTTCATGTCTGCTGGATGTGTGCTTAGGCTATTTGCTAGCATATTAACTTTATATTTATATATTTAAATTTCATTTGAAGTATAATGAAACGTGATAAGTAAAATGCTAAAAATGTTCATTCAGTTAAACATTTCATTCTGTATTATTCTCACTTGTTTACACTTAAATCATAAAAACATCAGGTCTTTGCTTATTCTCCTGACGTGCGTTATCCTCTGCAAAAAGATGTGGACATTACACAGTGTGGTGGAAAAAATTAGAAATGGTATAAAGGGGAGGTGACATTCCATATGTAAGGAATGTCTGTAGCTCGCACTGAAAATAAACTGCAGAGGTCAACATGTTGCCTCATATAGCCAGAAGTGTCATGTCCTGCATTCTGTATGAGACACACCGCTTTGACCACACGTCCCTTCGCCTTTCTACCCCCCCCCAGCCAACAACAACAACAACAACAACAACAACAACAACAACCCTGTCGAGTTCAAACAGTCATCAATTAAGCTGCACGCACTTTTTTTCCTCCATATCAAAAGATATTTTCCTCCTCCGGCTCCACTGAATGCCTGATGGGATTATGACTGAGTGCGCTCTTGGACGGGTTCAGCTGAGCGGTCATGGGAGAAGCTCTAAAAACACTGTGGCCGCAGGAACACAGACAAAACACACAAACACAATCACATGCAACCCGGTGAGGCACAAGATGTAGAGGACACCAGCCTGAAGTACAGCGGATTTTACATAACCCATAACACATGGCGAAGCTGACCCACTATCAGGAGAACATCGCTTCCCTGTTCCGTCACGAAGACGTTCCTCATCGCTGGTTTCTTTATTTCTCTGATCTTATCTTACTTGAGGAGTCAGGTAACTCATATCTGATGGAGGACTTAAAGGTTAGAAGTGATATACCTCCACTTTCAGTATGTCAAAGACCCATTGTCTGTATATTGAACCATTGTTCCTTGACTTTTTAAAAAATAAATCATAAGGTTGATTGCTTTTTTCATCACCTCTCTCCCAAATCTGCTGTCGCCTTTCCGGTGTCAAAGCCAAAGAACAACTACATTAACTATTAATGTAGATTTACTTGACAGTTGAGTATTTGTGCATGTTAACAACTGAGTCTCGAAGCTAGAAACTTTTGTACTGAGGTGTTAATGTGCCCTGTCAGAAGACGGTGGCGAACACTGTTGAAACCGACTGGTTGAACTTGCTTCTTTCAGGAACAGTCGCACAAAAAAAAGAAGATGACCCTCAGCAGCGTGTGCATTCCTGCAATGCCGCCTGTCCGCTCACTGGCGAGGGGTGTTTAAATGCTCACAAATGTAAAGTCTTTCTAGATATTCATACTTGAGAAGTAGAGGATAAATAAAATATCTTTTCTGAGGCTTTATTTAAATGTTCATTTTCAGCGACCTACACTCTTAAACTCTTATTTATATCTTCAACTGAAATGCAATTGCTTTCATTGTTTACAGTTCAATTGACAGTTCCGCTGCGCATATCTTGTATTTCATCTGACGGTTCATCCGCTTTCAGTGCCATCTAATCAAAGGACATTTCAACTGCTTTCACAGCTCACATGACAACACGTGACACTTACACTACTTACAGTGCACACACTTCAGCTAGCCTATCTCTGTTCGCCTCAACTTCAACTCAAACTTTTATCGCTTTCATCATTCACAGTTCGACTGTCTTCAAGGCTCAACCATCAGCTGATAGTTCAGCTGCTTACGCCGACAGTTCGCCTGCTTTGTCTACTTTCAGTATTTATACAAAAACGGAGTAATATCAAGTGCTTTCAGTAATTACACTTGAACTGATTCCAGCCGTTTAGAGTCTCTGACTAACACTTCAAACCCTTTCAGTGCCTCAAATACAAGTGACACTTCAGCAGCAGAAAGTGCCTCAACTTAAACTGGAACTGCATCAAACATTTAACATGCAAAGAAATAACATTTTTACTCATTTACAGTGTTTTAAGAATATTTGAGCACAAAAAATTCAACCTCCTCCAGTCTGAATACAATGCTTTACCTTGTATTGACCAATGGATTCTTCTATATCCCAAACTCTACCCAACAACAGGTTTTCAAGTTATTTGAAATTAATACCAAGTGGTTCCTGGATAACATCTCTGTCGATGTTAAGTGTCAGATCCCGATCGCTGGAAGCCTCTCAGCGTTATTCTCACTATTACAGTCATGGAATCAGCTGGAGGAGCTGGGAGAAGGATACTGTTTCTCTCTCTTACACACACAGATAAGCCCCTGCACATACACCATGCATCACACACACACACACACACACACACACACGCACACACACACACACACACACACACCAACAGGAGTGAAACTGAATCACCTGTCAACCTGTGGATGTGTGCGTCATGGCAAGAGAAAAGTGCATTCGGCGTAAGTACAACACCTGGTGGGTTTTTTACTTTGTGCCAGTCACATATCCCATCGCACACACATACACACACACACACACACACACACACACACACACACTTTCCCTTTCCCCTCCTTGAGTGGCCCAATGGGGGTCTCAGATCTCTGCTACCTGGCTGCAGACAGCAACTTCTCAATTACTATGAGCCCCAACAGACACACACAAACTCATATAACCTTTAGACCTTCAATGCTCATCCAAATGTAGCCAGATACAAAATGTCCAAAGCTCGGCTCCTTGTTTTCTGGACAACTGCCTTAAAACAGGAAATGGTAAAATATTGAGTAAATCAATATGTTCGGCCACTGGAGTGTAAACTGCTCACTGAAGTATAACTGTCCCAGATTATTTATCCTTTCGGATCTCGTCCATGTTCCTGAAGCAAATGGAACTATTAAACACAATGATTTGGAAAAAGGAAATTCAAGGAATTTGTTTGGAAATACCTTCCTGATATCACCTCAGAGACCGGCCGCTCTACTTGTGTTTGGTACCAAAGACCCAATATGATACGTCGTAACCCACGCTGCCCCTGTGGGTCAATAGTAAGATAAAGAAAAGTGTGCGTTGATATACACTGAGCTAGAAGTCCGTGGGAAAGATCACAACCTTTTGAAGCTGTACTGTATATAACCGCATCTGGCAGGGTACTTTCTGGGAGTCTTGGTACAGGAAGTAGTTAATTAGGTATCTGTTTCCAAATTTGTGTACGTGTGTGTGTGTGTGTGTGTGTGTGTGTGTGTGTGTGTGTGTGTGTGTGTGTGCATTGGGGAGTCACAGTCTCTTCAAATCAGTCTGCATTTCCAGGCGTGTTTGCAGCTTGAGTGGGAGATCAGCACGACAGGATACGAGAGAGATACTGTGCAGAGCGTCAACTGAAACGTAGAAGCTTGTACCATTTACAATCAACGACATTTTAATTTCTCTAATCTCCGACTCTTCAAATGACAGTTAAAGTGTTTTCAGCCTCTAGATATCAACAGACACAACAACCATTTGCAGTGCACAGACTTCAGCCGTGTCTGATGTTTCATCTCTAACGGAAATCTTAATTGCTTTCATTGTTTACAGTTCAACTGCTTGTAGCGCATCTTCCAGCTGACAGTCAGACATTAGTCGATGCTCATTAAGTGACCATTAACTGTTAACTGACAAGATCAAAATGTGCTATTTAGAATAGATACGTGTCTGTAACCCCTTAAAAAAATACGGATACACAGGGGTTAAAGAGGACGCGAGAGGTCCAGAGTGGTGTCCAGAGAATCCCCTACAGGCAGATCATCACACAAGACGGTGGTTCTTTTAGCGTCATTGTTGCATAAGAAACAACATCCCATTTATTCAGGAACACATAAAATGCTGTGCGTTATAAATTCATGAGGTTGTTATGAAGATCAGCTCTACATTTGATAAAAAATTTTTTAAAAAAATAGCAGGGGAGCAGAATCGTCTCTTGACCGTGAACAGCCAGGCTGGCAACGTAAACAGGAAGAATAATGTTGCCATGGATACCCTCTTTTGTATATATTTGTTTACTTTTGGTAAAATGGCACGATTAAATGTATGCCGAAATAGCTATGAGTTACTTAAAAACTTATAGACATTTGTTTATGATGGACATTGAATGGAAAGTTGCGATGGAAAATCTGCTACTGGTTTTTGAAGGACCTTAACGGCCTCCATCAGCTGTGAGTCACATCCACTTCTGCAGCTCCAACAGCTGACTGTGTTGACAAGTGAAATCAGGGGGACGAACTACAGCGACCAACTTATCGTCAGTTTCCATCGGACCGCCAGCGTGCACCTGTCCCTTTCACCTCGTGCAGTATTTTTGCCTTACGTCTTTCCCTCCATGCTGACCCTGCAACAACCCCCCCACCCCCCACCCCCACTTCACAGTTTCAAACCCTTTGGAATAGATGTTTCTACATGTTACACCACCATGGACGTTTCTATTCCAATCTGCTTTTCAGTGAAGGCTTATTTTGTGCTCTATTGTAATATATCAAACAAATGAGACAAACATTACCATTTAGGAACAGTGGCATAGAAAATAATTTCCTCTCATTCTGCATGATAATTATCGACTCTCAGTCAGTGTCTGTATAATGTGATTTTACAGCTTCCGTGACTGTAACGACACGTGGAAGTGATTACAAAACATCCCATTTCTAACTTTCAACTTCTTAGTTATGACTCCACAAGTTCCTTAGGGTGCACTATACATAGATGCCCCCTTCCTGTTACCCATGCAAGCCTATTAATACTAGGCATTCATATATCTATTCTTGAACAGTAAATGGATGACTTGCTAATCAAGTCAGTAGGTTCAAGTGTCCATAATGGTGGTGTAACATGTAATAGAAGCACCTTTCCAAAATAAGAGGATGCCAACAGCACTTAAGGATATTAACATGCATGAAAAGGATCCCACAGATGTGACGGTCAGAGGTCGGTGTTAAGATCAGTGAACCAAATATACATGTCTCCAGTGTGATACGGAGATGTGTATTTGAACTAGAAGCAAAGTGAAGCAACAATTAAAAAAAAAAGTAAAAAAAAAAAAAAAAAAAAAAAAGAAGTGGTGAGAGTTAAAAGGTACAGGACTGTGGTGATAAAGACTGGACAAAGCCAATCTGTTTTTCACAGCTTCCAAAGAGAAAAATTGAGAAACACTTATCAAAACTACTCATCAGTTTGTTGTTATTGTTGGAATTTCATTTGTAATAATTATGAAGATTGCTTTATTGCCCAGCCCTAATGTTAGCTGCTTTTATTTTTCACTTATCTATCATAGATAATTGATTTGTGGTTAAGGAGTCCTGCACAATCAAAGCTCTGGCTCAGTGGCTAAGCACAATAAACCAAGACCGCCTACACCAAAGTTTAATAGTGACCAACAGTAGGAAGTCATTCAAGGAAAAAGTGTATACGTTTTAAAGTTACTGGGCTGGGACACCCTTGGGTGCTGCAGTCCAACTTCATGTCTCTCAAATATCTAGTCTATAAATTGTGAGAAAATAGTGGCCATCAGAAAGAGCATAAATTTGAGGAAAGTCACATGAGATTGTTCCCTGTTGGACATCCAAGTCTTCTAACTCATCTTTCAAGAAAAGCTAGTACAGTCTTAACAACGAGCCACATCAGCTGTGGTCAGAGTGACAGAGCTCAGATAACATCCATGAACCCAGAGACCTCTGCAACCTAGAATTACAGATCTGAATCCTGCATTTACAGAGGGAACGCAGCACAAGTCTCCAAGAAATGTTATTACAAGCTTGAAGTCACTCGAGTGAGAAGTCAGGACGAGTCATGTCGGAGATTTGGGGGTAAAGTTTATAACATTAAAGAGCATGGCGTCAGGTTACCTGTCACCTGAGGCACAACATATGGTATACAGGTGACAAGTAGAGCAGGAGAAATGTGTCACTCGGCCAGAGACAAAGAGACACATTCACCTCATATCACTAAACATGTAGTTTGTCAACATCGCCTTTGCATAAATCTGGAAAAGGTGAGATCTGAAACACTGCAGAGGTCAACAGAGGGTATATGTTATTCTCCCTTTGAGTGGCAGTTATCTACACTGCACTAATAACCATCTGGAATGACTCGTATACTTCAAGGAACTGGATTATGCCATAACATGTGAATGAACAATAATCTGTTGCAGCAACACGATATGAAATAGGAACGCAGCGAAGTAGTCAGGACTGTATTCTGGCTTTCATTTGTCTTTGAGCGAATTCTTTGCCAAAGATCTGCAACACGATTCTCATCACATTCCTTCACTTTGACTAAAGTGTTTGCTTCGATACTGAGAAGCTGATTCCAGAATAAGTATAAACCGATCCAGTTGGCCGATGCTATTGTGTCTCCTGTTTCGGGAAAGAGCCTCCAACACTTCACCCTCATGTACACGTGGCAGAAAGCTGTACTGTCACCTTGCTGTGAGAAATACTGATCACAGAATATAAACCTTTAACTTTGTCCAGAATCCACGTTCATGAAGCTGGGAAGACACCGTTATTGATTACACCAGATTTTAACCCTGGCTTCAAATCAGATGGATCTCTGGCAGGTCAGAAATTTTAAAATCAGCTGTTTTTTCCACACGAAATGCATTATAAACTGTAATGACATTGTCTTAAGCTCTGGTCAGGCTACCAGCCCTGGTAGCCAAATGGTTAAGACATACACCACATAACCACAACATCCACGGTTCGAACTTTTTGCATCACATAAGACTACATAGTACAATGAAATTTAATTATTAGTGTTTAAATTTAGTTTTAATTATGTTACAAATAGGTTTTTAACAGCAATGAAACAATATAATGAAGGCAATGGGAGCACTTTGCTTGGCAGAGGTTTAACACTAATTACCAAACGAATACTGATCAAGTACCATCAATGATGAACAGCAGTGTAATATTCAAGGCACCAGTGGTGATAAGGTAGTGAAGCAATGTAAAGGAATTTCAGTGTAAGGTTATGCCTGTGTAAGAGCTGGGTGAATGTTAGGGTGAGAAAAGGAAGTGTGTGTGTGTGTGTGTGTCAATGTCTGAGAGAAGGATCAAAGCTGAGTCAACAAGTTCCTGTCCAGACAGATGAGATGCCAAGAAGAGAGAGAGAGAGAGAGAGAGAGAGAGAGAGAGAGAGCGAGAGAGAGACACCAGAGAGAGATCAGGTCTGTAGTCAGGGGGTGTTAGACGCAGGGAGCAGTGTTGCAGATTCTTTAGTTATGAAATTTATGGAATTTAAATTTGACCGCAACAACAGACTTGGCCAGGAGACATGCTGCTGCTGCTGCTGCTGAATGTGATGCCGATTAGCTCCAGCAGCAAGGATTTGTTCTGAAAACAGGAAATATGAACAGCTGGAATGTCAGAAGTGTGGACCTGCTTCTTTCTCAGGATTGCACCACAGAAAAGTCTGAGGCACCAGAGACCAGA
>NW_019524696.1:93928-102787 GCF_002814215.2 Seriola lalandi dorsalis | reverse complement strand
GTGGCAGAAAGCTGTACTGTCACCTTGCTGTGAGAAATACTGATCACAGAATATAAACCTTTAACTTTGTCCACAATCCACGTTCATGAAGCTGGGAAGACACCGTTATTGATTACACCAGATTTTAACCCTGGCTTCAAATCAGATGGATCTCTGGCAGGTCAGAAATTTTAAAATCAGCTGTTTTTTCCACACGAAATGCATTATAAACTGTAATGACATTGTCTTAAGCTCTGGTCAGGCTACCAGCCCTGGTAGCCTAATGGTTAAGACATACACCACATAACCACAACATCCACAGGTTTTTAACAGCAATGAAACAATATAATGAAGGCAATGGGAGCACTTTGCTTGGCAGAGGGTTTAACACTAATTACCAAACGAATACTGATCAAGTACCATCAATGATGAACAGCAGTGTAATATTCAAGGCACCAGTGGTGATAAGGTAGTGAAGCAATGTAAAGGAATTCCAGTGTAAGGTTATGCCTGTGTAAGAGCTGGGTGAATGTTAGGGTGAGAAAAAGGAAGTGTGTGTGTGTCAATGTCTGAGAGAAGGATCAAAAAGTCAACAAGTTCCTGTCCAGACAGATGAGATGCCAAAAAGAGAGAGAGAGAGACAGAGACAGAGAGAGAGACAGAGACAGAGAGAGAGAGAGAGAGAGAGAGAGAGAGAGAGAGAGAGAGAGAGAGAGAGAGATACACCAGAGAGAGATCAGGTCTGTAGACAGAGGTAGAGTCAGGCAGTCAGGGGGTGTTAGACGCAGGGAGCAGTGTTGCAGATTCTTTAGTTATGAAATTTATGGAATTTAAATTTGACCGCAACAACAGACTTGGCCAGGAGACATGCTGCTGCTGCTGCTGCTGAATGTGATGCCGATTAGCTCCAGCAGCAAGGATTTGTTCTGAAAACAGGAAATATGAACAGCTGGAATGTCAGAAGTGTGGACCTGCTTCTTTCTCAGGATTGCACCACAGAAAAGTCTGAGGCACCAGAGACCAGAAGACCGACAATGAATTACTGAAAGATCCGATTCCGAAATCAATGTAGAACAATACTACTTAAGAATAAGCTAATAACAATAGCACAAAATTATCATGATGTGTGTGCAAATTATCAAATATTGATTGATATTTATATGACCTTAGTTTTAAACCTGCATCATATTCAGTGATATTGAATCTGAACAGAGTCCAACTCTTGATCTTGACTTGTCAGTTTGGAGAAAAAATACCAAACATGTAAATGACAAACTCAGATTCGAGACAGAGAAGACACTGGATGCACATGTGCAAGGCTGTACTGTAGGTTTGGTTGAGAAGTCAGAGGTTCTTCAGCCAGCTGAGAACAGCTGAGATACAGAAGATGTTTAGATTCTTATCCATCATGCAGTATCATCAGAGAGGCCTAATTCTGCATTCTTCACAAATATACAGCCAGAGTCATAAACAACTATCTTCAGGAACAAGAAGGAGGAGGAGGAGGATGGAGGAGTCCTGCAACAGATGGTTTGCCCCCCCACAGAGCCCTGACCTCAAAATCATCAGGGTGTCTAGTGTGCAACTGCACCTATAGTAAAAGTGCTGCTGTTTTAAAGGCAAAGGGTGGTCACAGCAAATATTGATTTCATTTCGATCGTTTCTGAAAGCGTCCTCATTTTACTTTTAGTGCCTAAAACTTTAGCACCATGCTGCGTATTGTACTCTACAGCTGCTTTCAGCTTTCACTCCTCAAATAACAATGCAACCGCTTTCAGCGACTGCTCGTAATTTTACATTCCAACTGCTTTCACTCCTTTAAGCACTTTCATTTCAACTCTTCTGCTCCACTGCAAATACTAAAAATGACACAACTGCTTTTTCAGCATCTTTCAGTCGGTGCATTTTCAATGTCACTTCAACAACTTAAGCCGTTTCGGTGTTTCAATCGTGTCATGTTTTAACCGAAAGAGTTCTTTCATTGGCTCAAGTTTGGCTTTTTTATCGTCACGAAACAGGTTTCCTTTTTCCCTTTTTAAGGGAATAAAAACTTTCTAAAAAAAAAACCTAGAAACAAAGCTACTAGCTGCCATCAGCCATTCCGGAGAGGAAACTAGTGGCTGAATATCTATAAGCCACATCAGACTGGTCCACGGCTGAGAGCGACACACCCATACTTAACCTACAGATAAGGGGGTCTAAGAGGGAGCGAACCACTCATCAGCTGCATATCTGCTATTCCCTGATGGGGAGACCACAGCTCAGTGGAGTGGGTAATTAATGTTAGAGTAGAGAATAGAGACAAAAATGCACATGCACAATATGTGTGGTTGCGAGATGGTTTTTAAGTTAAGATTTAAAATGCAAAAATATTAAATGACAGCATGCTGAACAGTGCATCAGGGCAACAGCATTATGTTAAGAGCATTATGAAATGTGGAGTTTTCTTGTAAATGAACAAAAGTTCAGTTTATATTCAGTGTTTCTCATCAAAAAGCATTGTGAACATTTGCAAAGCCAATCTTTAAAAATGTTTCAAATCCTGTTTACATCCATGTTTGGCACAAGTCTCCTACTTCACTGTATTTGTTGATGTGTTGCTGCATTTCCTGTTACTGACACCAACTGTCAATCAGTGGATTAGCGTGAACCCAGAGGCAAGTTGTATGCTTAAGAAAGGTCAAAATTTTATGTCATTGTGTCTTTTTGTTTTACTCCGATTACGTCCATTATTAACAATAAGTGCAGAAAAGACCGGAGGGAGAACAGTAAATTTAACAAAAATCCTGACTGTTGAACATAAACGGCTCTCAGGTTTCACTGTGGTCTACATACAGTCATCTGTCCGGGCTGTAACTGTACAAGGCAACATCTGAGACATTGCTGCCATGTTTGAGTCGAGTTCTCACTAGACCGGACGTGTAAGAGGCCATAGGAGGACAGCTGCGCTTTATGACTTTGGTCACAGACTCAAACCCAAACTGATACACATGAGCTGTCAGTGTTTGCCGTCTTAACACACGAGTCCACTTGGTAATGGGTAAATGTAGAAGTATTTCAGTATAACAGTAACAATTTCCATGACCTACAAGTCAAAAATGTTGCATCTTTGACTTATAAATCTTGTCCTCGGTGGATTTCAAATGCTTTCAAACAAAGTCTACATTTCATTACATATGTGAAATATGTGCAAAGTGACCCATTTGTAAAACCTAATATTACCTGTCTTTTCCACAACATTTCTCAAATTGCATGACTTTTCCAGGCAAACTGGTTCAGGCAACTAGAATCAGGCAACATAATTCATAAAATGGCTATGGTCTACCAAAAAACAAGTTCTTTGCACAGATGAAGAATCAAAGCACTGCATGCTCAGATATCCACAATGAAAACAATACTGAACACGAAGGCAACATTAAATGAGGCCAAAAGGAAACAGCTGAGTTTTATGACAAAACTTCCCTGGGGGTAAAGTACAACCATATCCTATTTCCACCTGAACTCCAGTTAGGAGCAGAGTTAAGACTCTTCTTGTCTCAGTAGGATTGACAGAGCGCTATGAAGAATCTGATATGAGTTCAGCATCTCAGTGCTACTGTTTTTCCAAGTCTGACCTCACCTAGTCTGACTGTGGTACTGCAGAGACAAACCAAACCTGCAAAACCAACCAGAGCCAGAAAATCCACCTGAAATGATCATATTCTGTTAAAAAAAAAAAAAAAAAAAAATTAAAAATAGTTTGAAACTAAATTCTGTTGTGTGTGTTCCAGCAAAGCTCAATGGGAATTTTTTGTACAAGCAACGCTGCCAACAGGTAAAAGTAGTAAAAACTCTGCACTACAGATGAAGCCTTGCTTTGTGAGGCATTGCAAGGCGGTTAAGATTTTGGGTACAGTACATTAAAATCTCTAGTATATTAGAGGAAGGAGGAAGGAAAAGGGAAGAAAGATTTGCATATCCTGTTTGGTTCATCACATGTAAATACCATAAAGTAGTTGAACCCACAATTCAAAGGCATGGAAGTCACTCTGGATTCACACAAAAATCTGGAACTGACAACACTCAATTTCAATTTCAGTCCAGTACTGACAATGCTAACATCACACTAACTGCTGGTAGACAAAAATGCAAAAAGAGGGCTGTAACATTTTTGAATAAATGCTTATTTGCTTTTCCACCAAGAGTTAAGTGTGAAGATTGACACCACTCTCATGTCTGTGCGTTATAGAACAAAGCTGTAGCCAGGAAATGCTGAGCTAGCTTAGGTTAGCATACTGTATCTTGTTTATTTAGTCCGTACATTAACAAAAAAGTAAACAACATGTGGTTCTTGACAAACATGTTAACACATGGAGCTAATTAGTCAAATTTAGAGGTGTTGGCAGATTTTTGAGAGAGTCAGGTTAGCTGTTTCACCGCTTCAAGTCTTTATGCTAATCTAGACTAAGAGGTTTCTGGCTCTAGCTTCATATTTACCGTACAGACAATGAGCAGGGTATCGGTCTCGTGTCTTATCAACTTTTAGCAAGAAAGTGAATAATTTTTCCAAAAATGTAATTTTAGTACAATGCAACATGTCTCAAGGCCTTTACAGACTAAGCATATGATATTATGGACACGTCTTATTTACCATGGCCAGAAGCAGTAGAAAAACTCACAAAGACAGACCTTTTTTGGCGTAAACAAGAAACCCACTCCCATGACAGTCACCGTAACACAGGAGGAAGCGATACGCAGCCCTTTAAAAAGTATAGACTTGGTGAAGACAACTTAAATCCTTCAATCAAACATCAAACAGTCAAAGATTGAACCCAAAACTGATTACATTTGCTGTTGGGTCATGACCTCGTATCTCAAAATGATCACACACAAAACGACAGCTTTGTTTTTTTTTTTTCCTTTAGCATGATTTTTGATATGTGCAGTAGAAAACACTAACATAAATCTGTTCAAGAAAAATATACGATAAAACTCAACACATACAACATAACTCACACTTACATACACTACATTCCCTCCCTAAAAACATGTTCTCCAGGTTGGATTAGATAAAACACTGCTGATGCATGGCTACCAACACACGTAATGTAAAGGCACTACTGTTTGCACATACCATTAAGTGAAGAATGATCCTGTCTCCAAGACATCTGACGGAGGTTTTCACAGCAGTTTGCCTTTTAACTTAACAGATACACAAGGAACGAGATAACAATGTCTCTCTTCATCAGCCAGTCAAATATCAGAGTTCGGGTTAAAGATTTCTTTTAAAGGCTTCACCCTATCAATCTGACTGTGTTTCTAGTAGTAGGTTGTACTAATAAGGACATATGCTGAGTCTCACCTTTGGTACAAAGGTTGTATCAAAGCATGGGGGAGTGTCAAAGTGTCTGGTAAACACCAATAGAACCAATATGACTGTAAAAGGAAAGGTTAAGTAACAAAGCCTAATTGTATTGCATTGTTGACATCATTGAAGACCGGATACTTCAGACCTCAGACCAAATCAGAAACTATTGTAAATTTGGGCCATCATTATACAATATGTGGTCCAACTCGTAATCAGATCCCTGGTCATATTCCAGCACAGGAACTCTTCTCCCACACCCACAAACTGTACCTATACATAGAGAAGTGCCAACAATGGCTGCCAAAGAGGTTAAACCTTCAGCAACACCGACAGCAACAGACGTGTTTAGGCCTTTGGCATTCGGGGTCATCATGTCATCAACAATGGATGCCAATACAGCTACAGCTTTACATTTGGCCTCCCTTCACCGCATTTATCGTACAGACAATGAGCAAGGTACTGGTCTTGTATCTTATCAACTCTTGGAAAGAAAGTGAATAAGCATTTCCCACGATTAAATTTTAAAGAACAAAAAAAGTATTTAGTACAATGAAACACATCTCAGGGCCTTTACAGACTAAGCATATGATATCCTGGACACTTTTTATTTACCATGGCCAGAGGCAGTAGCAAAAACTCACAAAGAAAGACCTGTTTTTGTGTGAACAAGAAACACAAATACACTCCCATGCCTTTCATCATAACACAAGAGGAAGCAATATGCAGCCCTTTAAAAAGTGTGGAGACAACTTTATCCCACAGGAATCCTACAGTTAAATCCAACATCAAACAGTCAAAGAAGTAGACCTGTAAGTAAGACCTGTGATGTGAAACCAAATGTATTTTCCAATGACTGTTTTTAAAGTATTGCCTGAATATCTATTTCTATTCTAACTGTCTTTTTTTTCAACTGCACTATATTGTATTTTTGGATTGACACTCACTGGAAACTGAAAACCAATATAAAGTCTAACCCAGGACCTTCTGGCTTAAATAAGGCTAAAAAGAGGCAAAAAGAATATTTGTAATATTAATATATGTGATAAATGCATGCAGAATTACATATTAAATCAAAATTATGTTCATTTTATTTCCCCACCTTATTCGAAAAACATAAAGTCCAAGTCAAGAATTTGAATTCACAGGACTAAGTATTAGCTTCTGAGTAAGGAAATGAATCAGGCGTCACTCTGCACCTGTTATAACCCAGACTGTAGTAGTCTGGCTTGAACGCCATATGTTTGGTTGTACTGAGACAGGCTTTAATGTGTTCTCTGAAATCAAACCCTTAATCCCCACAGTATTAACACCACACACTGTGGAGGTTCTGGGGCCTGTGTTAGGCCTACGAACTGCTGGCAGTTGTGACATTATCTCCCAGACAGTATATCCACATTAAACAGCAATTGGATGACACAGTTACAGTAAGTTTAAAGCAGACAGCCACTTGTTTGCCTGAGCCAAATATCAGCATCTGCAGATACAACAGCAAATCCTTGATTTTAGTGACGCTGCACTGAACAACTAAACACAAATCTATACTGGATATACATCTTAATAACCCCGACCTCATGGATGGTTGTGCTAAAGTGTTACAGTGCCATAGACTGTAAAGACTCTATGTTGGTTTAGATTAAATCTAAGACCCCAATTTATAGAGTGGGATTTGGCCCCATGTGTCCCCATATACTTGAGAGGTACAGGATTTTGCGGTCTAATAAGCATTAGACCCTTGGACTGCTGGTGTGCAGTATGTTAGCTTGCCAAACTGGCCACAAGGCTCTCAATGATTTCAGACTGCAACCCAAATGTGCACACCCACAAACCCTTGAGGATTTGACCATGAAGAGAAATCCACTCTAAAACACTCCGCTGGCCAAATGTAGACAGCTAATGCAAGAGGCATAGATATCAATACATGTTGCTCATGGCAACAATAATAGTTATACTTCAGTGTTAAAAAAGTTGCTTTAAATGTCCGCACTTCCAACTTAGAAAAGCAGCAATGAAAGCAAAAGGCTACTGTTTTGAAGGGCTGATGGTTCTGTTCTAATTCAAAAACTTTGCGTAAGAGGGATTAAAGCGAGAGAACAATCACGGATCGGACATGTGAGGGCTCTTTCTCAAAGACGCAAACACTAATTCACTAAATTCCAAGGCTGTAACAGAGCTGTTGTAAAACCCAAAATCAACCCTCACCATCACGTTCTAGCAACTTACTGTCTGAACGTGTCTTTAAAGCTGCATTAATTAATGTTTGTCCACTAGAAAACACTTCAAAACAAGCCTGTCAGATTGGATGGAAAGTGTCTGTGAATTTACATCTTTAGGTCTCTCTACAGATTTTCTATGGGGTTTAAAGTCTGGGCTTTAGCTATAGGCCATTTAAGGACAGTCAGAGACTTGTCCTGAGGATACTCCAGCATTGTCTTGGCTGGCTGTGTGCTTCAGGTCATTGTCCTGCTGAAAAGGTGAAGTGTCGCCCGAGTCTCAGGTCGTGTGTACTTTGGAGCAAGGACCTCTTTGTATTCGGCTGCATTCATCCATCCATAAATCTCTCTGCCCCTGCTGCTGAGAAGCACCTCCATAGCATGACGCAGCCAGCACCATGCTTCACCATAGAGATGGTATTAGCCAGGTGATGAGAAATGGCTGGTGTTCGCCAGACACGTCTGGACTTCTGCTCAAACCAGAGACCACCTTTCCCCATTACACAGTCATTTGAGTTGATCAAAAATGCTGTTTCAAGCAGGTTTTAGCCTATAACCTGCATGCCACAGTCTTTTACTAATCTTCACTATGGTACTTATTGTATACGACCTAATAAATGGTATTATACGGGGTGAGAACTGTACAATCCCAATTTACGTTTTGAAGTCTAGACTTCAGTTTCACACCCATTTCAAATCATCCTACAATGAAAATTTTGTTTCTCAACCCAACCTTTGGGAAATCCTCTGACATACCGGAGCTCGACGTGGCCTTTCTCATCTGACAGCAGCCCATCTAGTCAGACAGTGACACTCGGCCCCCTGGTGTATTTTTGTCCTGCTGTCTCTCCCTCTGCGCTGATGCAGTGACACCCCCATATAAGTCAACCGCTCATTCCAGGAAGTGACAGCTTGTGCAACTGCTTGTTTTTTTGGCCCCTCAGGCATCATGGTAGATAGATAAGAAAGAAACGCCAACATGAAATGCTCGAGATTAACATCTCCAGGGTTGGCTGCATACAGTGGGAAGTCTATCAAGGCCACGAAAATGAAAAGCAAGATGATGAGAGACAAACAGTGGCGTCACTCAAACATCAACTTGAGGACATAGTTGAGGAACACACAGAGAGTAATTACTGTAATCTAGCTGGGCTATTCAACGGCTTCAGAAGATACTCAGACCACCTTTTTTGAACATTTTATTGTGTTTTTAATATTTAATTATTTATATTTAATTCTGGATGGATCAATCTACATCCAATAATCCATAATGACAAAGTGAAAACATGTTTTTAGCAATTTTGCCAAGTTTATTAAAAATCA
>NW_019524696.1:89221-92145 GCF_002814215.2 Seriola lalandi dorsalis | reverse complement strand
TAAAATGAATTCTATCTTCTATGTTTCTATCTGAAAGGCTGGAACATTTTAAGCTAACATTCAGTTAGCTTTAAGCATACTAGGCTACAGTATCTAGAGTTATTCATTGCTAACAAATATATAGTTATTTAGCTTTTCAGAAAGAACATTATAACAGGGACATGACTCTACAGGTGAATTAACACTGGAGGGTTTTGGTTGATTTTAAAAGATAAGAGTACATATTACACCATAGCTTATTATCTTGCTCCAAGAATGGAATTTAAACTAAGCTAGCTAACTGGCTAAACACCTAATCGACTTTCTCTCCTCCGTTTCTTGTTAATTTCTTGTTAATAATAACTAAATTTCTAATACAACCAGCTGTTATATGATATAATAAGGTTGTTTGTGGTGGTTGTTGTTGAAGCTTACAATGGTGGTCCGTGCATGAAGTATAATTCTTCTGCTGTTCCTTACGTTGTATAATGGAAAATTCCAGCTGAGGGGGTATTGCCTAATTTCATTGTCCTACTTGTGCTAAGTTCAAATGTATGATGAAGTTTGTGAGCTCGTTCTTCATTAGCCGATGCTGCCTAAACACTGTTAACTCTTTGAATGTGTTATTGTATCACCGAATGAAGACGTACAATTCAATTCAGCGCGCCAAAGCGTCAGATTGTTCCGTTATCCAACTTGTACAATGAAAATTGAAGCAGGAAGTTGAGAGCCGGAAACAGAGACAGCTCGTCTTCAAAGTAAAGGTTGCGCGTTTTGAACAAACATGCTGGCAGCAGCAGTCAATTTAAGGAAAGCTAAGCTAAATAAATTAACAAACTGTCAACATTTTTTTTTTACATAATTCATAACTTTATAGGTTTTTTTTTTCTAGCCCACAACCATTGGGAATACATTTCCAATAAACACTGGAATTATTATAGGGTCTTACGATTCATGGAGGTATTCATCAGTTTATTAATTTGCTTACGGTTACTTAATCTGTTACTTCGGGCATTTTTTTTTCACTTAAATAATAATGCATAGCCTACTGTTGGAAATGGGGTCACATGACTGCTGGGCTGAGGAGCAGAAGGAGAACAGGTGTGCTAACTGGGCAGCTCACACAGGTGCCTTGGATATTGTTTGTTCTGTGTCCTGAGCTTATTGTGTTTGCCCTTCACCTGAGCTGCTTCCCTCAATCATTTCACCTTTGTTCCTGAGTGTGTTAAGTGAGTTTATTTCATTATATTTTCTCAAGTCATGTTGTTAAGTAGTACATCTAATCTCCTTGGTTTGCTCTTATATGATTATATATTCAAAGTGAGAATGTATTGATGTACTGATTTTTGATTTAGAATTGTTAATTTTGTTGTTTATAATATAATATTATTTGACCTGTATGTGCACTTTCTTTTATTTGTAGAAAATATAACCTTTCAGCTGTAACTACTCACACCTGACTGATTGCAAGCAAAAGATTAAATACTTGGAAATGGAACAATCTGACTGCTTCTCCGTGTTTGCTCATCTCATCAAGTCCAGTGTAATCACAGAAATACATACGTGTAGAAAATGTAATTTTCAAGTTTACATGATCATTTGAAGAAGACCATCAATAGGCTTCTATAATGATTTTAATATTTAGAATTTTTCTGCACCACATGCTTTGAGAATTGAACACTAAATCATAATCATGGATTGTGAATTTAAAGCAGAACCCAACCCTTTTTAAGAATTCAAATTTCTTCTTCCTGTGCCCCAGAACAGATTGATGAATATTTGAGAACGTGCAGCACTCTCCTCTAAAGTAAGAAACCAAATGGAGAACCTTAAAATATGTGATGTCATCCCAGTTTGCTCTATGACAATGAATGGGGCTCTGATGCTGTGAGGCTAATAAATGTTTGTGTAATTTCTTACACCAAAATTAGTGTTTTATCCAATTTAAAACGTGGATAAGCTCTGTCAGGAGGAACACTACACAGCCACTGCAGATTATGGGGTTAGTGAGGAAATTAATTTCAGCTATATAACTTCAGTAAACTGACTGATGAAAACTAGCCTTTGGCTTTTTTTATAATATGACATTGTCAAGTCTAAACTTCCAGTCTGTTTTTCTACTGTATTAGTTCATCATTTGCACTCATTAGCTCTTAATGTGGGGGGTTCAATTAAAAAGCGCATTCAACATTTTCATTTGTCACTATGTCATTTAATCAATATTTGAATGGAATACACTGTTGACACAGAACAAAGTCAGTGCTCTTTGTGTTGTCCATGGAGGATTTGGGGATTCTCTGATTTCTAGCTTTCAGACACATAATACAGACCTAACTGTCCTTGGGCACGGGAGTCTTTTATTTAGTTATTTCAAATGAATGAACTGTATGTTTATGAATGTTGTGATTATTATTTATTAGTATCTTGAACTTGATGCACAGCTGCAGTTGGACTTTTACCTTCACCTCCGGCTGCAGTTCATGGCTTTTAGCTGC
Source organism: Seriola lalandi dorsalis (assembly GCF_002814215.2). NCBI lineage: Eukaryota > Metazoa > Chordata > Actinopteri > Carangiformes > Carangidae > Seriola > Seriola lalandi. The sequence continues at coordinate 89,671 of NW_019524696.1, read as the reverse complement.
AGCTCATGAACCTTGAACCTTCCTTAATGGAGTTTGTGTCACTTGCAGCTGGACTTCATGTTAACTGGTTCACTCTTTCCTTCCCTGTGTCCATGAGACAAAGCGGGAAAACTCTCGGCCCAGTCTCAGCCGAGTCATATGAATAACAGCATTAGAAAAGTAAACGGTGAAACCATCGACGTAGGGAACATGGATGTAGGTCTATTATAAAACATATTAAATTTAAATTAAACATCCATGGTGGGGAACAAACACCTGTAACAGACGGTGGAGCAGGAAGGGGAGGGGAAGAAACCGAGCACAGGGAAGCTCTGCACCGTTTATACACTGGACTCTTGAGGTGATTGAATGTTGGCGCCATTTTGGATTTAAATACGGACGACAAACATCACGATGGCGTCAGTGAACCAGCCTTGGCTCTGTGTACAGTCTGCGGTCAGTAAGTAAAAA
>NW_019524696.1:88171-89171 GCF_002814215.2 Seriola lalandi dorsalis | reverse complement strand
TTTAAAGGAAATATTCCCCTTTTCCTAGGTGGTTTGAAGGGGGCTGCCCTAGTTCACTTTTTCTGGGTTGTGAAATGGAGGAAATCCCACAATTCAGGCTTTTTTAGTGTTAATTTTACTGGTAGGTTGGACATCTATTCTCATAATGTTTGCTCATTTGAGTTTACATCAAAATGGTGTGTTCAGTTCTTTTTGTCTTTGAGGAAGTCTTGCTGTAAATCACATCTAATAGGGCTTTTTCATATTTTAACCTGTCCGAGCAGGAAAAGCACAGGTGTAACTAATAACACTAATGACGGCTCTGTTCCATTTAGGTTTAGTTAAACCAGTAACAGTATGTACAATAGCAAGGACCTTGAAGTAAAAAATGTCAGCCATCATTGTTATTAGTTACACCTGTGTGTGATAATTTTGATAGATTTTGAAGAGGAGGTGCACAGGAAATAACAGCACCATGCACCATGCTCTCTAAACTTGCATATAACTGCAGTATGTTTGTTCTTGTGTTTAAATTATGTGTTTGAGTTGAGTTTCTGGATTAGAAAACATGACTAAGTAATCATTTTCTTTCAAAGGCCTCTGACTTTATCAAACTCAACATTTTAATAAGACGGGACATCGTTTATCAAGGGACACATAAAAAAACTTCCACACTTATTTAACATGAATTGTATTACTGTGGTCTTGTATCATGTTATTGGTCATCAAAATTATACAGAGTCTCTTTGGGTCAGCTAAATTTAATCATGAGAGTGAGAGGATCCCCCTCTCTCTTGGTGACAATAGCCTGCATCATTCCCGAAGGTGTATGGAGATACCTCGAACCTTTGAAGAAGTTCTCAATAAATGGTCTGTCAATCTTGTTGCACTTCCCAATGGCTGCCTCGAAATTGTTGCTGAGGACTCCATAGATGTTCTCCTTGTCGTTTTTCTTCCCAAAGAACAAAAAGAGGGCGTAGCAATCCTTGCCGATGGAGGTGCAGAAGTCCACTAACCTTTC
>NW_019524696.1:50397-88121 GCF_002814215.2 Seriola lalandi dorsalis | reverse complement strand
ATGTTCTTACATCTGCTTTTACACCACAGCTGTGTGTTTATTAAATTCACTCACTCATTTGAAACCTTTCTCTACCCTCCCAGATACCAGGAGAGGCAGCGAAGGGGAAGAACACCCCCTGTGTTGAGGTGAGATTCACTTCAGATATCACTATTTCCTCTATTCACTGTCAGATCTATATTAACACACTGCTCTCTATGATTATCTTTTAGCTGTTTTCTTGGCCTGAACTCGGGCCCTGCAAACTGGCCCAGTGCCAGCCGCCTGGTGGAGGCCATTTGCTCTGCCGTCTTCATCCAGTGGACACGTGGTCCAGAGGGACCATGAGGACTCGGTGGTCCCTCATCCTCAAGGACTATGTGGCCATTAGAGAGGCAGTGCTGGCCAGCCCAAGGTTGATGGCTCAGACCAACATCCAGCTCTTTGAATTGAATCGAATTGAGAACTCAGTGGTAAGTGTTTGTAATAAAGCTGTGTTGGTGTGTTGTAATCTGTACTGTAATTTATCTTTTAATTAAAGCTGAAAATCATCTGAAACAGTCGGTGTTTGTCTGTGTGTCCCAGGTGTTGCCCAGACTCTCCCTTCAGCAAAGGGTATGTCCTTGGTACAGGTGGGACAGTGAAATAAGGCAAAACCCCCTCAGCTGGAATTTTTCAGAATTAAAATTCATCCCTGGACCAATGGTTTTAGTGTACATAGTGACTTTTTTGGTGCATTGTTACCTATAAAGTATTTACTAATTAGCCTACCATTTAGTCATTAATGTATGATTTTGAAGACCTTGAGTTAAGTTTTTCCAAATTTTTTTATTTATATATTTGTTTTTTTTTACCTTAAACAACAGCAATAACTATAATATAACAATGCATTAGGCCCATGTAAGTTTAGTTTTTAAGACCTGCTTTTATTTTGAAATTTAATTTGCCCCATGTCTGGTACTGCTGCGTATCTCTGTGGCTGAATGACACGACTGATGCAGAATTTGAAAAACCTCCACTTCACAGCGCACCCAACCTTTCCAAAAACATCCTCATGATATCAACCATAGAGAGCTCTGTGCTTTTATTGTTGCACATTTTATCCATCTGAATCTCTCTAGATTCATTGGCAGAAGTTTAGAGATGTTGGTGTGTGAGTCTTTAGACCATCGTGCACCTGCAGGGCCACAGTAAATGCTATAACATTTCAGAGGATCCTCTTCCTTGTCTGACCTCCTAACTGTTTAATTATTTGTTACATTACTATAATTTTAATCATATTTTTGATTAAATAAATGTATTTGTTAAATTTTCTAAGTGTGTGCTAACATGGAAAATTAAATTATATCTCTGTCATTCATGCACTTTAAAGTCCCCATCACCCACACTCAACCCCCACCCCCCAACACACACACACACACACACACACTTCTTGCCATTTTATTGCTTTGCGACAGCTGTCTTCTGAAGTCAGAGGGTTTTAAAGATGACAGAAAACAGCCCTCATGTCAAACATTCATAACAAACATGTGGCCATTGCACTTATGGAAAGACGGTCTCAAATAAATGAAACCAGAAATAACTGTCTGGCTAGACAAGACACGCTAAGTGAGGAAATATGGGTTTTTTAATTTGAGTGAACAAACCCTTTAACATGAGCCTTTATAAATGGCTCACTAATACTACTAAATACAATATATTTTCTGTGTTGCACTTAAAAATGCAAACTTCTGGTACAAATGTAGCTTACTGCTGTACCTCTGAATGTTCAAAATGGCTCCACTCAGATAATGAGGAACATCCAGGTTACACACACACACACACACACACACATACGTATTGGCCTAAATGTATATATGCACATGCACGTCTCTAAAGTTTTAACACTGCTTGTTATGATTACTTTCAACTTTCCAGCTCTGTGTGCCTGAGATGTTTTGTGTTGCTTTGCCCCCAGGTGGTGGAGAACTGGTATGACATCCTGAGGGAAGTCGCAGCGTCCACTTTATCCAAAAGAGGACATTTTTGTTAAGTGATAGCGAGGTCTGAGTTAAGTTAAATTACATTATTATTTACTAGTTATTTATTTATATCATACTGAATTTATTTGTTTGGATGTTAATAAAACTACAGAGTGTATGTCTGTCTCATGTTGACTCTCATGTGGTTGAGGTCCTATTGAAGGCTGGGCAAAGTGTGCAGCTCCCCGGGGGCACAGAAGCCCCGGCTTCACTGCGGCAGTTGGTCTCTACTAATATGATTAGTTGTAATTTTGTTTTGGGATACGGGAATATAAAAAGGACCTTAGGGTGGGTCCTGCTGCTTTGTTACCTAATTAAACTTTATAAGTAGGACAAGCACAGTACCAAGGACCCTGAAGCTGAAGCAGCTAAATGGAATTCAGCCTTTCTTAATTTTGTTATTTTCACCTGTGCTTTTACTGTGACAAGTCAAAATGTCTTGAAAGCAGGCGTTTCTCAAGGCCCTGTATTGTACTGTTTCCCTGTATCAAAATCTACCTTTACGACCATCATTAGTCCAGCTGATATTGTTAGCCCCTAGCGAATATTCCTAGAATAATTAGCATTTTATCACATTACCACACAGCAAACCTGGAGCTATGGACTTTAATATTCCAGTATAGGATTACTGTTTAATCAAATGACCATGAACATGGGGCATGATGGGAGGATTCTGTATCATAGTGACCGTTTCTGCATCTTGTGTAAAAACCTAAGACAATGGACTTGTTTTGGTTCTTCCGCTGTGAAAGAATGGTGTTTCTGATTCCAGCTATTGAGAAAACTTCCGTAATCAAATAAATCAAATAAAGTTTGTATGTGTCTGACTGTATTGCTGAAATCAATAATATCCTCAGGCTCATCTGCAGGTTACTGGGCCACCTGCTGACCTCAGACCAGCCTCTGACTGGAACTCAGCCCGTAGAACCTCCGTCTATGACGCCTTCCATTATGCTGTCATCAGAACTTCTGCAGCACCTCACGTCTTCACTAGAACCTAACACGGATGAAACTCTGTGAGAGACATTCACAGGCGTCTCTGTTCCATCAGACGACGAAAGCATTTACATCTTTCACAACAGCTTTCAAGTTTCAAAAGAGATGAACGCGCGACCTGAAAAACCACCACCTGCGAGGCCTTTACCAAGAAGACAAAACATTCCCAGACCAACGTTACAACACAAGGTTGGTTTGATTTATGGCTGTTATTATCCAATGGCTACCTTTGTGAGGATTCAGATTTTTGGTTAGCGTAACCGTTAGTTTAGGGTAAGGGTTTAGGTTAGGGTTAGCAGCATCTCTGTGCCACCTTATTTCATAATAAATCCCAGTCAAACAAGTACAAATTTCTAAACATGATGAGCCTGAAGTTTGTTAATTGAACAGTTACAAACATCCCCTCCATTTTTTCTCATAGAATAATTTCACCATGAAAAGAAACAAGACTGCGCTGAAGCCAAAGTCAACTCAACTGACGGTCCTGCCATCAGTCGACAAGGGTCCTCAGAAAAGCCCAAAAGTTGTCTTGCCACCTATCTCCAAGGACCGGAAGAACACCCAGTCGGGGCTCAGCCTCTATCAGCATCCTTCGCTGCCACCGATCTGCACGTCCCCACAGAAAACTTCCCATCGAGAGTCTTCTCAGGTCTGTTACAATAATGTTTGTTTACACATTTATTTATCTTTTTATTTTGCAGGAATGTTTTTCAATATGTTTATTTGATACTGTAACCAGCAACAAGCGGGTACACAGAGTGGCAAAACCTGCCCTGAGGAAACCTCTGGTTCAGAGGATCAGAGAGTCAACAAGACGCCTTCTGTCGAAACACCTGCCATGTCTCCTGAAGGTAAAAGCTTTTTGGGTTGTTTTGTTTTTTTTAATTCTCAGTTTAGAGGTTTTTTTCTTCTGTTTTCCTTGTGAGAACAAGAGAAAAAAAGTATCTGAGAGATCGGTTCACCTCATGCACAGCTGTCCTGAGAGAGTCCAAGCCATATCTGACCGAGTATGAGCTGGAGGAAATCCAGGACTACCAACAGGTGTGGTACCTGGGGAAGGAGGCCAGCAAGACTCGTTACTCAAACGTCACCGAAACCCAGGATATGGAGTGCTTCAACTCTGGCTATGACACTGAGGAAGGATTTTACAAAGCTGTAAGTGCTTCCTGCACAGAAACAAACAATTTGATCCATTGTTTACATAAAGATATTGATTAGAGCAGCTTTAATCTCATGGTATAAAAACCATAAACCTTTAATCCACAGATTATCAGTGACCACTTGGCCTATCGCTTTGAAATACTGGCGGTGATTGGGACAGGCTACTCTGGACAGGTCCTCAAATGCATAGACCACAAGACCATGGAGCTGGTGGCCATCAAGGTCATTCGAAGCAAAGACAGGTAAAACATTACCAAACCGACGCATGGCACACACAAAACATAGAAAACAGGCAAAGGTTAGAGACTTTAATTAAAGGTAACCTATGGATTTTTCTTCGGAACAAACCCAGTTATGTTTACATTAAGTGCTTCTCACTGAAAAGCATTTTCTGTACTGTTGACTTGTTTTCTAAGCTCTAAAGCACATCTCATGTACTCTATGTGGTTGGAAGCTCAGTATAAGCTCACAATCCAAATGTGTTGAATAGATTTTCTGTCTCATAAAATATATTTATTGCATCTTTAAAATTCACATTAACATCAGCTAGCATAGTCGTCTTTTTCCGACCCTTTTGCTGTTAAAAACTGCCTCATTTCAGGGTGTGTTACCACAAGCATTTGTTAATTCTTAGCAGGAAAATAGAAATGTTTATTGCGCCACTCAAGTCTGCGCATGTGTGCCTCTTCGTTCCCGTGCCAGCAGAGTATGAGACACAAACAAAATAGAGACCTGATCATTAAAACATTGCTTCATAGCATCACTCTTGGTGTGAAACTCTTATCAGGTGTCTTGGGTGCCTTAAATTTAGATGTCAGTTTTACATGCAGTCATATGGTTACAGAGTTCATATTATTCTCTGCGGTCCAATTGTTTTTCAGTGTTCATCAGGTGGGAAAGGCTGAAGTGAGGAATTTAGAAGCCCTGCGAGAGCTGGACAAGACCAACACAGCCAACATTGTCCACATGAAGGAAAACTTCTACTTCCGCAATCACCTCTGCATCACTTTTGAACTCTTTGAGTAAGTGTCTTTGTTCTTTGAGCGGGGGGAACACACTTCAGGTAATCATTAGGACGACTTCTGGATTACAGTGCAGGTTGTTTGAGATTAAAAGTTAAAGTCAGCCTCTCGCATTGATTTTCAGAAAGGACCTTTACAAAGCCTTAAGAGATTCCAGCCGGCGAGGACTCAGTGAGAAAGAGGTGAGAAAATACGCCACAGACGTGCTGAAGTGTCTACAGCTGCTCAAAAAGAGGAGGATGATCCACGGTGACCTTAAACCGGTAGGAACCACAGCTTCAGAAAAAAATCTCACATACTGTAGTTACTATGTAGGATATTTGAACCACACTTAAACCGACTCGAGATCAAGTTTTCCTTCCCAGTACAATAATGTCAAATAATGTCCATTCTGATAACTTTGGTGACTTTCAGCAGAAGGGTCATAGAAAGTACAAACAAGACAGAAACACTTGTAGTTTAATTTACTGTACATTAGTTTGAGGAATATGTGTCTCATGTGGTCTATATGTTGATTTCAGCACATTCATTCTGTGTCTTATGTATCAGAACAAAGCATCCCCTAAAAAGCACACACTAAACTTTCCAATTCTACAAGTAACGGCTTTTAAAACATAGCATCTGTATCACAGAACTGTGTAGCTTTACAATGTGTAGCACAGGGTCCTTCATCAGCAAAATGTCACGGAAAGAGACAGATAATGACTCCAGAGACACGGATCAACTGCAAAGAGATGCTAAATAACAACAAAAACAAAATCAGCAAACGACAAAGAAAAGCAAAATAACCATGGAAATACATAAAACAAAAACAAAGGGCAGCTACATGACTACAAAATGATGCTAAATAATCACAAGGAGATACAAAACAACTACAGAGATACTGAAATGAACGACCAAGACACACAAAACAATGACCTTAAAGATACACAAAGAGAGGACGGAGAGACACAAACTACAGAGGGGCGGGGCAGCTTTTTACGTGTCTGTGTCCAGCAGCCCACTGTCTCATAATCTGCCCATGATGACAACAGGTAAAGTAATGTTACCTGTTTTTCAGGATAACATACTTCTCTACAAAAGGGGCAGTGAAAAGCGTACGGCAGTCTGCGACTTTGGAGGGAGCTACTTCGTGAAACACAGACGTGAGTGTAAATTTTTCTCATCACAAAGTGAGAAATGTTTCTCGTTGAGTTAAATATTTTATTGAACAAAACAGTTGATGTTGTAAAAACGCTTATCTTTCCTACGTCTCCCTCCACAGACCAACCCCTCATCCACACTCTGTACTACGTGTCTCCAGAGATGCTCCTTGGCAAAAGGTGCAGCCCGGCTATCGACATGTGGAGCCTGGGCTGCGTGTTAGCTGAGCTCCACCTTGGTCGCTGTCTATTTCGTGGATGTAACTATAAAGACCAGTTCAGCTGTATAATGAAGGTGATATTTATCATTAACTAATGCTATCTTCATTCCATTCGGACTGCTGTCATATTTTAATTTTTTTTAACTGAGATGAATTCTTGTAGGTGCTGGGTATCCCTCCTCCAGAGGTGCTGGTGCAAGCACCCAAAAAAAGCGACTTCTTTGGTGAGCGAAAAGATTTCAGACTTTGACCTTTTCTTAGCTGCTAGTCTTCAACCTTGCAGGGCGTTGTGAAATTGTTGTTGATTTGTCATGGTTGTGCAGATTCTGATGGCATCCCATTGAAAATAAAAGATATAAGACGCCACAGCAGCACTCTGACCAAACACCTGAATTCTAAGAGTGCCTATTTTGTGGATTTCATTGAGTGCTGCCTTGAGTAAGTGCACTCTCTGAGAAACTCATCGGGGTGACACTGCATGAATAGGCCTTTTAAGTATAACATTTGTAAATGTAGCTCACTATGAGTATAATTCTGCAGAATTTGTTCTTTTAAATATCTTGTCTTTGCATTATGTGCATGTATGTTATTATTTAGTTATGATCCGACAAAGCGCATAACACCAGAGAAGGCCTTCCACCATCCATGGATTCTTATGAAAGAGATCAAACCTGTAGCAAGTGCTGGAAAAACTAGATCAGGTAAGCCAGTGCCCTAAAAACCTTAGTGCTCTCATTCCTTTGGCACTCACTGCTGTCAACAGCCCAAAGAGCTCAACAACTATAGGATAGATGGCCATGGAGTCTGGTGCATGACTCTGCTGTCTCCCTGTCATTTCAACTGGCGCCTCCAGCAGGTCAAAGCTTGACTTATACAAATCCCAACAGCTACACTTCAGCTGTGTCCCAATTCAGTTGGCATATCCTTCTGAAAATGAACATTCGCATCAGTCTTAGCTGTACGTTATTGGCTAATTAGCAAATGTTAGCATGCTCTAATGTTGACGTTAGCATTGCGGTGCCTAAGTGCCGCCTAGCAGAGCACTGGGTTTGACTCCAATGTTTATTTACCTTCTTTCCCTGTCCACTTTTACTTTTACTCAGGTGCTCCAGGTCCCAGCAGCAACAAAAAGCCAGCCCTGCTGAAAAGAGAAAAAATGCCTCCAGTGCAGTTGCCAGCAGTAAAGAAGACCAAAGCCAAGAAGGGTGGAAATTAAAAGGCACATAAAGTTACAATATAACATATATAACAAAATATAGTGTGGGCAATGGTCAGTTGGTTTCCATCTTTTTCTCCCTTTGTGTCCCAACAGGTGTGACTGTGAGTGAACAGTGTGTTTCTATATGGACTGCTGACCTGTACCAGCTGGGATTGGCTCCGCCCCCCTACGACCTCAAGGATGAGCAGTTTATAGGTGATCAAGGGAAAGATGCTTCAATTTCAATTTCAATTTGTTGTCCTCACTGTCACTCTGTCATGGATCACTGGGACACTTGAATAGTTAATATGACACCTGTGACACCTTGAGAATGATGAGCCCATGAACACAGCCATGCACATTAAAGGCCCTGTATTTTACACTTCTCCTGTGTTTTATTTGAAGTGTTGATCCATAAGAAGATATAATTGTGGTTTTAATAACCAAAATCCTCTTTCAGGCTTCTCTCTGGAGCTCTAGTAACAACAGGTATATATATATATATATATATGATTTCAGGAAAACACTCAGAGAAACCAAAGCTATGTTTTGTATAATGGGTCATGGACTGTCAGCTGAATTGCTGCAAAAACCACAATGAATATGAGTAAATGTATTTGATCGATCAATGAAATGATATAATAATAATGCATGACATTAAACATATTTCTGCTATCAGTTTGTGATACTGATTCCATGGCTGCTTCACCTCATCAATATAAGGTTAAAAGTTTTTTTTTATCTATAAACTTTGGTCACTTGAGGTCAGTTTGGTTTGTGGGAAAAGCTTTAATCTCTTCCTGTCAACTCCACTGTGCACGATGGTTGCACTTTTGTATTCGTGGTAAATTTCCATTTACACTTCACATCTGGAAACCTCTGCCACCAGCTTTTGATCTTCTCAACATACAGTATCTTTCACGGTTCGCATTCATGTCTTTTTGAAAGCCTCCACGTAACCCGCGGTTTGATTCCGACGTTTGCTTCAATGCAATTTGAACCTTTTCCACGCCATTAACCGTGATTTGTTTCAGTTTATAACCCGCAGCCCCTCCGAAATCCCTCCTCAGACTTTCCAAATAAAACGGATCCAGCTGTGCGCGGCTGTGCGCCCTCAGTGCGTCACACCGCTCTGCTGCAGACAGACGGACAGACAGACAGACAGACAGCGGCGAGCAGGAGGAGGAAGAGAAGGAAAGATGTCCGGTATCATGCTGCTGTCGGTGTCTTGGAGTTTGTGCTTGTTGTGGGCGACCGGAGGGAGTGCGCGGAGCGGGGCAGTGATCCTGCGGGACGCCCTGGAGCGAGTCCCGGTCAGCCTGAACGACATGTTCCGAGAGGTGGAGGAGCTGATGGAGGATACCAAGCACATACTGGAGGAGGCAGTGGATCAGGTCTGCGTCACATTTTATTCATTTATACAAAGGCAGTGTTGTTTAGTTTACTTAGAGCGGAGAGAGTGACATAAAGCTCCAGTAATGTCATTCATCTGCCCGGTTTTATCATAATTATTCAGTTATTACAGCAGTGGAAAAAAAAATTCAATGTCATGTGAGTTTAATTGTTTTGGTGGTCAGCTTAATGTTAACTAGCAGGCTTAGGTATGTGCAACACGGTTTCCATCTCTGCTTTGTGTCGGACCCACATCATGGGTCTATTAATAGTCCACATCATAATAGATATTTGTCCTGTCAGTTCAATAAAAGAAAAGGTAATGTTCATAACCATAACCCTACACACTCCTGTGACTGAGAACTTTACACCACAAACTTATTTTTTTTGGTAAGATACAAACTGAGACTCCTGGAAGGTTTCTGTTATTTTCCCCTGGACCTGTGTTTCACCAGGTCTAATAACCCTGCTGACGTCTCACACTCGGTCTGTCTCTGTCTGGTTTTGATCATTTGTGAACTACTGGGAAGTTTTCCCTTAATGTCATCCAAGAAATGGAGATTATTGATATCAATCATAAAAGGCTGTGTATATGGACAAACTGTCCACAGTTACAGCCGCCTCGAGGATTAATTCTTCGACTCCCATATGGAAATCTGATGTATGAACAAGATGGAAATGCCATGTGTTGTATTTTATGTAAGATTTATGAATGGAGTCCACATGTATCCTTACATTCAATCCAACAGATAACTACAGAGAGTGCTAAATCATCTTTAACGTCACCAGATCTGCTTCTTGCCTACCACAACGAAACTCAGAGGATTATTAAGAATGGAGACAGAGACGTTCAGGTCCTAGATAGGACCGACAAGGTAGGGGTTCACTTTTCCTGTACATATCTGTCAGATTAAACCGGTCGTCTTGATGGAGAAAACCAGCGCTGTTTACGAATGTATCATCTGTGTACATTTGTGAGTTGGTTTAGGATGTGATCTGAAGGATGCAAAAAAATGCTTTTCTCTTTGAGGTCTGATACAATGCGTCACCCTCTTTTATTTCTATTTTACCATTTCTAGGAAACTAATAACAAAACAGGAGAGACTCATCTTTCACACATCCATATGGAGCTCAATGGGCTTTGGAACAGTGTCGATCACGTGAGTCTTTTCCCTTCCCTTTCTGCTCTTTGAATAATTACAGGACATTAGGACAAATGCATTCTGGATTTTAAGTTTCCGGGTGATTTAGTTTCACTCCGTCCGGATGCTGACATGGTGAGAAACACACAGAGTCGTGTATTTAGTGTTGGGTCTGCTTGCAGAAACCTGTGTTTGGTTTGTGTTATGTGTACTAGTTTCAGCCTCTTCTAGTCTCTTTTAGTGGCAGTGATGGACAGTCCATATATATATATATATATATATATATATATATATATATATATATATATACGCAGTCTTTTGGAAACAAATAAAGACTTTCACTCCTCATTATATTTTATGACATTCCAGTAAAAGTATCTGTCATACAGTTTGTTTAATTAAAAAAAAATTCATCCAAATCACTTCATTGAAATGTAATTTTTCTATATAAACATTTTCCCTCGGGTCTGTAAACGCCCCTGTTTGTAAGAAGGTGGAGTGCTTTCTGAAACTGGGTCTGCGCTGTCTCTACTCGTTTTATACAGAATGAGATCATCCAGCAAACAGAGCTACCATATACTTTTCATAGTTTCAGCTTTGGATTGAGGTCATTATTGCTGCCTGTTTTGCCATTTTCCCTTTGCAACGGTGGTTCTGATCTTTTGCTTTCCTGGCAGCTGGACAGAAAGTGGTTATGTTAATAGGAGTTCCTGCTGGAAAAAAAAAAATGCCAGGGAAAGAAAGTAAAGCCTGCAGCCCGGGCAGGATAAGGTCTGCTCCTCTGCAGTGACTAACTGTATAGAAATTTCAGCCTGTACATGGAGTCACACTTGAACTACACTCGAGGAAGTCATAGTAAAGTTGACTGACTCAGCACTTCAGAGAAAATTTAGCTGCTGTCTGTCATTGAAAGATGTTACGGCTGCATACTGATGTACAAAACACCATCACCAAATAGAAGAAATTTTATTTTGGTGATTCAAAGGTAAAAGGATGGATGGTCAAAAACCATGTAACTTTGTTTGAGAGTAGAAATGTTTTAGATTTACATGACGTCTGTATCTTTGTATCTCATAGTTCACAGATTTTAATCTCATGAGGATAAGAAAATATCCTCATGAGACGCATCTTGTATTTTTGAGATAGTCTTTGTTGTGAGACATGGATTAGGTAATTGATAAAAAATGAAATGTAATTTGCCATTTGAGAGGACAGACAGTTTCCTCCGTCAGTTGAAGCTTTGAAAGATATTTAAGCCCATATCAGTGACTGATATTGGCTAATGCGGTGAACTGGTATCTGCCTGAAGCGCACTGAGGTTATTTCCTCAGCTGGGCCAGTTTGGTCTCTTGGTGACTCACCGTGCACCCTAGGGGGGAGGAGACGCAGAGGAGGGTGCGGTGACGTGAATCCAGCTGTGCACTGCGTTCACTACATGCACTGCAGTGTCTTGGTGCCAGGAAGTAGTGAGTTTTTGCAGGTTAGCCGCCCGCCTGCTCAGAGCAGGTTAACTGCCTTGTGCGCAAGGCATTTTGATCACTTTATTCAGTGAAGTCACACCCACATAAACCTCCCTCAAATCACGTAAACCACCTTTATTCATGCTTTATTTGCTATTTCCACATTTATTTTATGGTTTTCAACCAGCTGACATTGTGATTGTGCAGAAAAAAAGGTTTTTAGGTTTGACTGACACTAGGCTACAGAATAATGAGTGATTCTTAGCAGCTCTGAAATCCACAGCGGTTAGTAGTTAGACTATACTGACGGCCCGTCTGAAGGCAAATCAATAGGCGTGCTTGATGTTGACACACTGACATCCATCCCAAACACTGAGTAACAATGCAATGAGTGTGGCTAAAGTGACACCTGGAGCTCTGCGGTTTTAATTACAATACAGGTCGTCAACATTATGTTGTAGAGACTGGGTTTTATAGTGGTGTTTCCAAAAAATAAAACAGTGTCATTCTAAAATATCCTAATGTGTTTGTGGATCATACATGAAGAGGAAGCAGGCCGTTATTTCTTTACCAGATTAGCAGCTATCATTTCTCCATGTAAACCAATCACGACTGAATTAAACATAAAAACAATTATTTCAGAATAAAGAAATCTCCGAGACAAGCTCTCAAACAAACGTCAGTGGGTCATGATCGAGAGAGTCCTGTGTTTAAAGGGGATGAATATGAATTTGATTGGCCATGAAAGTCACAACCTCTAACACGGCCACCTATAATTTATGATGACATACTGTAATCTTTCTTTCACACCGGTAGATGAAGTCGGGCCCGAATCACAGAGTAACATGGACTTTATATCCTCAGCTGAACCGGCATATACAATGAACATCAGTAGTCTACTGCCCTCATCTAATAGTACTGAATATTTTTCCTGCATTTACAGCTGCTGTGATTGGTTACAGCCAAAACTATAGACATCAAAACTTGCTAAAAGTGAAGAAATTTAGTTAAATGTAGGATAAAGGTAACTAGCCAAAATATCAGCCATTGACTCAATCCTCCAAAAAACAGTGCTCAGTGTCTTTATTTATGTGGTGGTTAGTTCAGGGCTTAGCTTAGCCAGAAGTCACGCAGGCTTACATGCTTACATGGGGTCTGTTACTCTCTGTCAATGTTACTTTCTTTTCCCTTTTTCTGCAAAGTAATTTGTGGGAAAATATTTTTATAGAGAGGTATAACAGCTGTAGTCATCTGGCATTTATTAGTCTAATTGCAGGGTTGTGGGTACTTGTGTAGCGGGGCCCCTATCTGTAGTTTTCCAGTGTGTCTCTGTCACCTCAATAATAAGCTAAATAATGGAAGAACATCTCTGTTTCTGCAGAGATGTACATATTGACAACAACAGAAAAGAAGCTGAATATCTCAGGTAGAAGAGAAAGTGTTAACAAGGGGGAAAGGCATTTGTGAGGTGGGAGTGCGCGGAAAGGAAACTTTTATTGGGAGCCCGGAGCTGCTCATGAGAGAAAGAGAGACACCCAGCCCTCACCTTTCCTGACAAGACATGTTCTTTGCATATTATTTGTGTGTCCATGAGTGTAGTCGGAGCCTATATGTGTCGTGTCCGGTCATGCGTACATTTTGAAGACAGATTCAGCAGAGAACTAATGATGCACTTGGTAGTAGAGGTGCAGCGTACATGCCCGAGTGCCTATCATTATGCGTAGCCCTGCTTAATGACGAACAGACTCTGCTGACAGGCTCCTGATCCTGTCTCTGACTTTGACACAGACCAGCCAGCCTCAGTAATACGTGCTGTTTCAGGGACTTGGCTCTGATTCAGTGTTGATCTCCCAGAGGCAGCACACACACAAAGAAAAAACTCCCCCAAAAACATTTAAATGGTGAGTTTACAGCAGGCCGGTGCTGTTTTTGGCTGACACTGTGACCACCAGAAAAGAGTCAAACTAAATCTCAAATATCTGATTAGTCTTCCAAAATTTGACAAAGCAAGACGGAGTCAGATTTATGCTGCAGGAAGAATCTGACCTGAAACCTTTAAATTCTTCTTTACGGTGTACTTTGCATGACATTACTCGTTTTGTAGCATGATGTATTTGGTGCTCCTGCAGATAATTCATGTTAATTAAGATCATGTTTATTTATTTAAACTATAAAGGAGTTTGATGGCAGAAAACACTTAAGAGATGTAGATGATTTGGGTTGAGTCTTAAGCAGTGTACCATACTGGGCGTTATACAGGGAGAGGTCACATCATACAGGAAGTAAAGATATTAATTTCTTTACCCTTAGTCAGCATAAAAATGTCACACTTCACTTTTACAGTCTTTCTCATTTAACAAGAAACGTTTCATCTACAATGTAGGAAAGAAATAGAGGGTAGAGGAAAGAGAGGAGACTCTCGAGATTCAGTCTCTCTGTGTAATTCAGATGTCACTGATGTCGTAGATCAGACGGTTTCCATGGAGACGGGCTGTGGCTGGCAAAAACACAACTTCAGAAACCAGCAGACAGTAGGAACTCATTAGGTGGTGGTTGCAGTGGAGTACAACAGTCCCTGTGATACAGTAAAATGCAAAGCGTAATTAAATTTGGTTGAGTGCCTCTTGGTGGTGTATTACACTGTAATCAGATGAGCTTCTTCTTTAGAGCGATGCATTCAAATCCAAAAGTGTAAAGATCTTTCATTAAGATTTAAATGAACACAAGTCCTGGTCTACAGTCTAGTTGGACCCACTTAGGATTCAATGTGCTCTCTTTACTGACTGTGTGTGCAACTGTTGTAATCTCTCCTCTCAGGAATGCATGGTGGATGAGGACTGTGGTGACCTGAAATACTGCTTATATGAGATTGAGAACTCTAAGTGCCTCCCCTGCATACCAACAGATATGGTGAGGACTCAGCCAGTGTTGTATTTTGTGCTTGTTATTTCTTCAATTAAAGCTGCACTGATCAATGTTTTCACTTTAACAACGGATCAAACGACTGTGTGTAATATGAAACGTGTCGCTCGTGGTGACGAAGCCGCCGAGGATTGTCCCTTGACTCAGCTCTACGGATCGTTTTAGCGTCTTTTAGCTCGTTGTTTTCAGACACAGGTTCAGGTTTATCGTCATTTCCACACATATAAATGATATAGGCTACAGGGAAATAATATATCTTTCCTTAGGGACCAAAGTGCAAAACAATAAATACGTCCAAAACTAAATAATTGTAGACTAAAGCTAAAAAACAGTAACAGTCTTTAAATTTGAATGACTGAAGTCGCCCGTGATCATGAAAATACCTGTAAGGTGTATCATAGAACAGCAGTGAACTCACTGACAGCATGGCCGGCACTTCACAATCGTAAACTTCACGAGCGGAAAAGTCTTTGGACTCAACCACAACATTTGTGCTCCATTCCACTGGGCAGTGATGATTCCCTGTCGGCTCAGTACCAAGTTAGGACTTTAAAGCCTAATGGCCGTGTCTGGAAAGTTGCTGTGTAGCCATATTTCAGTGAAAACAAAGATGCAGCAGTTCTTGAGTTCATGCTAGGCATGAAATCTCTCTCCAGAAGATTTTGGCTGCTATTGTCGAGTTTCGCCATCAACATAAAACGCGCTCTCTCTTTCTGCGGATTAAGATAAATCAGACGCCAAAAGTACTGAATTATTTGGTTTTTAGTTGAAAAGCTCTGATACAAACAAAGTTAGCATCCGGCTAGTGAAGATAACATTTAGCTGCAGAACAAACACATTAATCATTGGCATCTGTCACAAAGAGTATCTTTGCTTCTGGGTAGAAGGTTACTGAGAAGGATAAACATGTAGAAGTGATTTTCCATCGAGTCTGCCAATGAAAACTAATGATGAAACATAATCTATGTTCTCCTCCAGAAACCAGGGACCAGCGCCCTCTCTCTGCTCTGTGCCATAAAGCAGTCTCAATATGTTCTGTAGAGCAACCCAACAGCAGATTTAGGACATAATCTGATTCACTGCTGCATAATGAAAAATGAAGTGTGCAGGCTGCTAATCTAACCAGCTAACAGTCATATAAACCTGCATTATCACAAATAAGAGATAAAAAACATAATAAAAGGTGTGTTGAGCCTGTATTGTAAAGCAGCATCAATAAAAATACTAAAATGGATCCATCCAATTATGAAGTTACAAAAACACATGAATGTAGTAATAGACAGTGCATGTTTTACTTGTTTGCATATCTGGATGTGTGTCCCCACTCAGCCCTGCACTAAGGATGAGGAGTGCTGCTCAGACCAGATGTGTGTGTGGGGCCAGTGTACAGTCAATGCCACCAGAGGAACAGAGGGAACTATCTGTCAGGGTCAGAGTGACTGCAGGCTGGACCTGTGCTGCGCCTTTCAACGAGGTGACGTCCCCAGAGACCGACCCAGAAATAACACAGACTCACTTAAGCTGTCTCAGTTAATGTCAGGTTCCACCTAGAGCTCAAGTGTATGTTATTTGGAGCTAAGATAAAAATCAGTCTTGCTTTTTTTCATCATCTATTTTCTCTCGTTTTGATGTGATACATACCGTACTACTGTGCTGCATTATATTTTTCCCCTGCTCCAATTTTTTACTTAAATGCTTCCATATTTATATTCTTATTTGCTTAAAAATGGCATTAACATTGATATTTTCTTACTGACCTCTAGTGGTAACTAGTGGTAATGCTTTCCCCACCACTTCCATCTCAGACTGCATATATGGTACTTTATGTTTGACCAAATGTACTGTATATGGAAAGAGGCTACATGTGTTGGGTTGTTGTTTCATTATAAGCATTAATGATCCCTTCAGGGAAATAGGATTATTGCGCAATAAAAATCAGATTAACGGGATTCGTTCCTTTCAAAAATGACTTTCAACAAAAAATATTTATTTTCAGAAACTTTCTCACACTATTATAAAAAGAGCTAAATCTACTGTTTGCTTGCTTATTTTCTTGTGACTGCTACAGTAAAATAATAATAATAATAAAAGTAATAAATTGTTGTATTTCACATTAATTCAAAATGTGCTAGTTTAGGGCCAAACTCAAGGAATTAAACATAGTCCAAGACTAACACAAAACCAAGAGGAGACATCCATGGAAAAATGCTCTAGTCTGGGATTAGTTTTAAGAGCTGGGAAACTGGAGCTGTATGTACCTACTATTGGTTTGTGTGTAACAACAAGTTGTGGGCAGTTCATATGTTCAATGATACAGCACAATGGCCATGATTATGACTGAGCTGGCAAAATAAAGATCACTTTTCCCTCTGATGCTTCCTCCAGAGCTATTGTTCCCAGTGTGTAATCCCAAACCAGGGAAGGGGGAGTCCTGTCTGAGCCACCCCAACCTGTTGATGGATATGCTGGCCTGGGACCAGGAGGGCCCCCGTGACCACTGCCCCTGTGCTGACTCCCTCCAATGCCAACCTCATGGGTAAGAGCAAACATACGTGCAGTTAAAATGAGGAGTGGAGTAGTTGAGGTTGTTTAGATTAAAACAAATCTTGTAAACTGTATGTTTTCTTAAATTCCCTTTTTTTCCCCCCCTCTCTCACAGACGTGGATCTGTTTGTGGGGAGTAGTGCTGGAACATGAAAAGCATGAGGAGGTTATATTCAACTACATAACCCTGTCCAGAAGCTATACGCACATCCTTACTGATCATTCACCAAAGAACAGTCCACCTACTGATCAACAGTTTCTTAAAGTACAGGATATTGCTTCAAGGCAGGACTTGCACTGTGTTATTTATGCCTTACTACCAATCTGTATTATATATCATGAAGGAAATAATAAAGACTTGTTTTTGGTTTTGACTGAGAACCAAGAAAAGTGGTACTTTGGTATTCACTAGTTCAGTTCGGACACAGATGAGCTTATTTATTTCACTGCTGAGTGGATGATAAGAGCTGTGGCAAAACACAGCACTGACCACTAGAGGGCAAACTTCTGCCTGTTTTGTGTGTGTGAGGAGAGTAAACCAAGAAATCACACACACACACACACACACACACACACACACACGCTTTTACACATGAAAATTCATGAAGAAAATATTCAGGATCAGGCTGATACCCACATGACCATTGTGCAGACTGATACAAATCTCTGGCTCTCTCTCTCATACACTCACACACAGCAGTGGGAAACAAAAAGGTCTTTGACTTGCATATTAACAGAGTGTAGTATTCTTCAGTGTTTTTCCAGACTAAATATCTGCTGGCTTCTGTTCACGCTTTAATGCAAAATTATAGAAAAATTAAATAAAATTACATGCTTCTATTCTTCTAAATTTTTTCTGCCATAGTTTTTGGAGTCCTGTTGTCTTTACTAATCTTGTGTCTTTTCAGAAATATCCTATTTTGTTTACGCATATTTGAAAGCCTGTGCTTATCATGCAAAATATCTTGAACAAAATATTTCCAGTGTGGACAACCAAAGATCCTGCTCCTCTGTCAAGACTGCTCACACCCTCATTTAGCATCTGGACACCTGATGCCACGTGCACATGTGCACAGGTATTTTTGAAAATATAGCTCTTTCCATGCATTTTGGCCTTTTGTCCACACACGGATCTTTTGCAAACTCTAGCCCCAGGAGAAGACTTTTTAGAAACTCAGCTTTTAGTGTTGTCGGTAGCTGTTTTTAAAACTTCTGATTGGTTGGGGTTATAACACTGCCTTTTGGTTTGATATGCTCTTGACAGTGGAAACTCAGGAAGCAACAGGGTACACACACATTTCACAAAGGGGGTGAAAAGGTCAGCAGGGGCCCAACATTTACACCCTTGAGCTCTGTAACAGGTTAATCCATCCATGATTGCAGTGCTATCAGAATGGACTGTCCATTGCTTAACAGTGGGTCATATGCAGAGGATGAATTCTGCCTTAAGTGTTAATTAACCTGGTTGTAAAGTGAGGCTGTGTAGGTTTTGCTGACCACAGTGACCACATATGATGCTTACAGGATGGTAAATACTAAAATGTAGTATAATTGTAGCATAAGTAGAGAGGTGAGTCAGGAAGTCAGCAAACTTGCTGAATAATGTAGCTGTATCTAAAGTTTGCTAACAATAGCCAACGCTGTAGCCACCATAAGCTGCTGGTCATACCAGACCAACTGTAACTGAAGCTGGAAAACCTAGTGTATTGAACTGAGCAAGAAGTGTATCAAGTACTTATCAAATTCTTCATTTGTAAGAGACGGGTTGTTTTCTTCCAAAAGTGACATAGTCTCCCTTTAGAGTGATTTTGTGCTTTATCCTCTTAAACTGGCATTCACAGTCCCTTTGACTTTTCTTTAGTGACCCACTGAACCACATTCAGTGGGGAGAGTTTCATGGCTACCTGGACAACTGGAAACCTTCAAGACACACGTGGACCTCCAAAAGGTGCGTTGTACTTCACTTGAAGGGTGTTCTTCTTAAGACGAGGTGAAACAGGTAGGAGTGAGACCTCTGTTTTCACTCGTTCTCTCCGGGAGACCGCGCTGCTCTGTTGACGTCACGGCTGTTCATTTATCCGCCCAGACTGCTGGCTTACCACTCTGTCGCTTGTAGCGGTACACGCCGGTGCTCAACCTCACATACACACGCACACACACTCACACACACAAACGCAGACAACACCGGACGTTAAAGTTGAAGAGCCGGGGGGGAAAAAAAAAACATCGACGTTTCTGGTACGTACACCCTTTAAATTACGTTCACGAACCGTTGGACTCGTTGAACTACAGCGCTCGTTATGGGTTTTTCAAGGCGCTAACTGCTGTTGTGACAAGCTAGTGAGCGTGTGACAGCGTGTAGGAAGAGATGCGCCAAAAGGAGGGAGGGGTGGCTGAACACTACTGTACTGTTGGCGGAAGATATATACGCAGATTCAGGCACCCCAAGTTAGACTTCGTGTGGCTTTGCCGTGTCTTTCATCCGCACTACCACTGACACGTTAATGCCACAGTCATTAACCACCGCACACCCCTCAGCCACCGCGGTGCTGCCGTGTTAAACAATAATCCCAATTCTCAACGGTTGTCTTTGTGTGTGTGTGTGTGTGTCTGTCTCTGTCTATGTCTCTGTCTCAGCACTGGTAGCTTGTGTTAAAGAACTTAAATGAGGTCGGTTAACCGCTCTGGCTGCACTTTTAAAATGAAGGCGACGGTTGAGCCGAGTCGCTTCACTTTTAATTTACTTCCAAGTGTCGCTGTAATCACGTTTAAAGGCAGCCAAAACAGTAGACGGTGTAGTTTTAAGCGAAGCCAGCTGTGCAAATGGACGGTGACTGGTGACTGGTGATAGTCTAATGATGTGATGCGGCTGTGTGTAATGAGAATCACGGGATCCGTTGCCTTCGTTTTCTTTTTGCCTGTCGGAGTGTGGATTCAGTCTATGTCGCCTGCTCTGGTAATACACACACAACTGCTTTGCTATCACATTATCACTGTTTAGATGCGTGATGTTTGGTATTGCAGTATTGCGCTGGTGATATGGAAATGTCGGCCTCATTTAATATATATATGTTAATAGTGAAGTGTGGATCATTTATTTACCTTTTTCCAGAGCTATTTCTCATGTATCGTTAATTTAGAATAGACTTCTGTAGTTTAACTTGAGCTTAAATGCTTATTTGCGTAAAAAACGTCTGAAAGATTTCCTGCAAAATTGTCTAGTTATGGTCAGTGGGGAAGCTTCAGTCAAGGCATTCATACATATTCATGAGGAAGGTTAGTAGAAACTTTCAATTTTCTTTTCCACTGGAGGAGTGTTGTGATGCAGATGTAGCCAAAACATCACAGCATCATCTGTATGAGATGCAGCATTATAGCTTACAATACATGGCTGCTCATACTCATACATATTTATCGGAATTTATATTGGACATTATTGATATTGAAACTGAAAGAGATAAACAGTGCATCATCATCATCATAAAGTTAACTGCAGCCATCAAGATGAGCCATAGCTCAGCTTAATGTTTTGGATTGTGAGCTCAACAAACTGTTTGTCTGGGAACAGCATCAGCCTCAAATCGCTGTGCCTCGGACTTCCTTATTAACACCCCTATTAGACAAGAATGGAACAACCCATTGGCTGAGACATGCCAAAATGTTAACGTAAATTTTAATGTTGTCAAAACACAAAATCTCTAAGACGTTATTTGTGCAATTGGTGTCTCTACCTCACAGGTTAAATAAACATTAGTTGAGTCTGGAGTTGTGTCTGGGTAGTTACAGTCAGATGGTCTCACTTTCCAAAGTGACCAGCTCTCCTTACTGTATGTGGTCTTATGACATTCCTCATGTCTAGTCTAGCTAATGTGGGCCATTTGAATTTGACCTGCCATGTGCAAAGATGGTGCATTTTTGGCAACAAAATGAACAGCAGTTGTTATTTCCTATTAAAATAAGCAGGTTATTGTGGACAGATGTGCCTTAATCTCAGTGTTTGCTGGAACGTGTCCACCAGCACGGCCTGCCACTGTTGCCTTTGAGTCATCACATGTCGTCTGTTGGGTAAATCTTCCTCAGAGCTCTGTTGACAAAGGAAAACCCTAGTAGGAGAAATGTTGACTGGGTCTTGTATGTGTTTTTTTTTTTTAAATTGAGATTATAAGTAAATGTTTTTGACAAAGTCTGAAAGCCATTAAACTCTAAAGATTTTCCCCTTTTGCTTGGAAGTGGGTTTTCACATTAGTCAGACATGGATTGCTCCCCTGAGACTGTTGTCAAACCTTAAAGTTTCATCTCACTGTAAACTGTTTAACATCAGCCAGATGAGCATTACAATGTGTTTGATCAATTATTCAGAGGGAATATGTGGCATCAGGGATCAACTTGCTGCCAGTAAGTCTGACTGTAAGCTACAGTAGCTCTTTCACAAACACTTGATCAAAGGCCACAGCAGGTCCTGGCAGGGCTCTAGTCTAAAATTATAGAGCTTTCTTTTCGTTAACATGAGGACGGGACAAGAGTTTAGCGTTTCAGTCTTGGCCGATCAACTTTCAAGGACAACCATATAGGAGGGAATACTGCAGAGAAATATTGCTATGTATTCACCTGTTGTTTCTGTCACAATACTGCATTTTTTTTTCTCTTTGTGCAGACAAATACAGTGACATAAACAGGACATCAGCTCTGTGTATGAAGATAGTTTTTTAGCACAAGATCCAGAGATTTTTTTCTTTCTTTGGTTCACGGGATCTTGTTTTTCTCAAACATGGACACACATGGTTTGTAGACAAGTCAGCAGGCGGAAACATGAACCTTGGTATACTCCTGCCAATGAATGCAGCATTACCCCACTGGCTTGCAGTAATTCTTGCTCCCAGCCAAAGATGTTGTCACCCCTCAGCCTTACTGGGATCCAGAGCTACAGCCCTGTTGTCACTGTAGACTGGTTTCTAGCTTATTGCAAAGAATATTGGACGTTATATAGAGCATAAAACAAGCAAGAGATCTCCAAGGGACCTGCACATATAATAATACAAATTAGTAGATACAACTGCACAGACATAGGACAAAACTCTTCATGTAGGGTCTGCTAAATGCTCCTATCACTGTGAAATAAAGCAAATATAAATGAGCCCAGTGCTTATTCCTATCACTCAACAAATGGATGTTGAAACACACCTGATTAGTCTGCATAATTGATCAACACAGTGTAGATGACTGATGTCATATGTTTGCACTGACAATGTGTCGGTGCCAGGTTGTGAAGGGCAGCACACACCCTGACTCTCCACACTTTCTCTGGCTTGTACTATTCTCCCGTGATTGAATGCTGGCACAAGTTGAGACCTAACAACCTTCAGTCTGTTCTCATTACCAAACAAGAACACAGGATCCATTTTAGAAACCTGGGAACTTAACTCAGATTTTGGCAAGAGGTATTTGGTCTACAGTTTGCCTCCTAGACCACAGTATTGAATTTGCGTTATCGGTCAAAGACATACCTGGTGAATGCTTTTGTCCTTCTTTGCATATTTTGTTTTGGATGTTTCCTTAAATATTAATGTAAGTTACTTTTAAACTACTCTAACAAGAACGAAACCCCTCCTATGCCCACAGCAAAGTAATGTAGAGCTCCTCTCCAGCTCAGCAGTACTGACTGTAAAAATATTTAAAGGACCAAAGACTTGCAAATAAAAAGTGTTAAACTAACACCATGTCTGATAACGGCCACACCTAATTCGGTCGCTACATCAGCACTACTTTTGCTATGTTGACATCTCACCTCCACACTACGTTTCAAGACCCTAGAATAGACTTTAGGAAATGCTGACGGACCTGTTTTTAGTTTGAAAACTCTGGGGGTGCATTTTAGTCTGGACAGATAGAAAGAAAGACTTTTGAAACGATGATGTAGACACCCACTGTTGCTCCGTGATTGGGTCATTGTAATGTCGCTGAACGACCCACATATGACATCTGGGTTAGTGTTTGTGAAGCTTCTACGGTGAGACCACAATGATCTTTTTTCATCTTCATACTTAACACTGCAAGACTAACATTGCATATTAGCTGAACCGCAGCGTCCTTACCATGAATCCCAGTGGTGGCCGCATGTTGTTGGGACAATTTTCTGCTCCATCTCTTTAATGTAAAGTAACTTGAGGCCAGTGATTTGCTGTGGCAGTAAAACACAGTCAACAGCCTGTTGTGACTGAATGAAGCTGTTAGCAGATGCACTGAGTTTTTAGGTCATTGACAAAGAAACTGTATTTACCTGGCTGGGGCATCTTAAATTGAACTTTGGACTAAGATGGCAGATGGATACTTGAGCAGTCAATCAATTAACTATTTGTTTAAATTGTCTAAAAAGCTTTGGCTTAAATTGGTTGCAAGAATTTTCTCTTGTGGAACAATAAAGATAGCAACTGAACTGAAATCCAAACCCTGTGATTGAGTAGCCTCAGCTTGCTTTTTCTTTACAGTGACTGAGGGTAAATCCACAATGTTCCTATTTGTCTAAAGCCCCAAATACTTTTTCAAAATGCACAATCGTCTCTATTTGGATTGTTCACTGCATTCTTTTGGAAAAACTCAACTGAAGTTTTCTTTCATTTTGCTGCTGACTATTAACCCATTTTTCTTTAACTTGTCTGACAAGACTAAAAATAACGCATTTTTCAAGAAAATGGCTGCAGGTTTTATGGGCATTTTTACCTTTGACCTGTATGTTTGACTGCAGCACTTTATCATCTCTGGGACAGTGGGACAGTGTTTGTGTGTTTCTGTAGTTTATACTGTCGTGTGTCTCTTGCGTCAGTACTGCACATTCACAAGCTGCCTTCAGAGTGTAGCTCGGCCACAGTCAGAGCTGAGCTCTCGCAGGCGTACAAGCTGGAGCCGGCCACTTGGCACAGATGCGATGCAGCAAATGGTACATCTGCAGCATTGGCCAGAGCCTGAGCAGGCGTCCGCACAGAGCCGCTACAGCAGAGGGGCTGAGGAGCTGTTCCTCGCTTCGTTCCACAGGGGCCACAAAGCCCACGCAGCCATAGTAATGCTGTTGTCATAGTAGCACAAAATATTCCATTACTGTCGTCTCTTTTACTCAGAATTTGATGTTTTCAGTTTTATTGGATACTTTTAATCTGCTGCTCTGTTGATGGCAGAATTCACTAATGGTAGTTTTAGCTTGGTGACTGGTGGTCATGTGACATGGCTTGCTTTCAACAGTCTGTCAGCCAAACTCTTCACACAAGTCGGTCCAAAGTGAGAACTGAGAAATGTCTACACTTTTTTTCCCCCAAGAAACCTGTTCTCAACATCACAGGAATGAATATGAACTTAACCCCTGACTTCCAACCCCCAGTTTGGGTAGAAACCCATTCAACACTGCACACAGTGTATATATATATTGTGTACTCCCTGGTCAGGCTGTATGCAAAGCTGAAGAACTGGTTTAACCGTAATTACATGAACAGTGAGGCTGTTAGAGCTCAAGCAAGTATAACCACAAAATACGCTTTAATAATGGATAGAGTGATAACATCTGCAGACAGGTTGGGTTGCATTTTCATAATAAATACCAAACATGATTTTAGCATTATCTACCTTTTTTAAAAAAAAAAAAAAAAAATCCTATTTACAGTGTAACCTAGATAATCCCAGATGGCTGTAATTGTAAACTGTTGGATTCAGACTGCCTGACTGTATTTGGTTTGCACAGAGGTCTTTTGAAATCCTGTTAGCTGTTGACACCAGTCAGCTCACTGGACCAGTTGTCCTGTCAGGCACAGATATGACTGGAGAACCGCACGCAACAAAATGGATTTTTGATCCCAAAGAATACGACGGACACAGCTGCTCCTGTTGCTCATCATTTTCTTGCACCTGGTCACAGATAATAGATATTTCTGTTTTATCTCAAACCTATGAAAAACATTGTTTTGCATGTTGTAACTTTTTAGATAAAAGGACTTAGAATAGATGATTACATTTTATTTTATTTGCCACGTTGTGTTAGGTTTTATTTATTTATTTTGTTGTGTTAAAATACTTGTGGTATTACTCTGAAAAGCAGATTAAGGCCTCACATTGTTTGGATAACTGTTGCTTCTTCTATATGTTAAGTCACACAAGAGCCCTTATAAGAAAACCGCTTGAGTTAATGATTAGATGAGTTATCGCCTGAATGGCCAGTTATCAGTTGGACAGTGTGAGTCTACTTAAAAACCAACATAATTTGAGTGATAAGACCCAGGTTGATGCTTAGCATCATGCATACGCTCAACATATCACAAAGTGAAGAGCTTTGCGCTTTGTAATGTTTGTTACAGGCAAGAGCTGCAATAATTAGCTGATTTAGTTTATTATTCTGCAACAATTTTTAATAATCATTTATTCCTTTAAGTCACTTTTCAAGCAAAATGTAAAGTATTTATTTCTCATGCTTCTCATATGTGAATATTTTATGCTTCTGTCATATTATAGTAAACCGAATATGTTTGAAACTGTCTCTCAAAGAAAACTAGCAATATAAAAAGACATATTCTTTGTCCATGGGAAATTATAATGAGCGTTTTCCACTATTCTAATTTTCTAGATGAGAAAATAAATGGCAGGTTAATGGATGATAAAAATAAGCATGAGTTGCATCCCCTACTTGTGACAAATACACATTTACCAGCCTGTATACTTGAAAGTGTTAAGATGGTGTTATTCTTTATTTTGTTATAGTAAACAAACCTGATGTGTCAGCTAAACTTTGGGGAGCTTCATACCAACTGTGAAAGCCCTTCTAAACATAAAGTAAAACACTACAACTGTTACTAGATCATGGTTCAGTTTTTTGGGGAGTCCTGATTGTTGAATGGAAGTGTCCCCGCCTCCAGCCGAGCCTCTCACACTTCAATAAATAAATAAATAAATAAATAAACTGTTCAAGCTTTGTCAGAAAGTGATGATTTATGGAGGACTGCATTGCACAAAAAAACAAGATTGAGAAAATGTTTTCAGGAGCTTTAGTAAAGAATGACTTGTTACATACATTCGTCTGAGTGAAGCTACTGAACACCAGTTGGTAAAAATAACCTCATTTCTCATCTGACAACTTCGAACAGTTCCTCAAATGCACAAAGCTAAAACCTCTTTCGAAGCTATGCTCTTCACTTCCTTTATAGTTCCTTTATTTCACTCAACTTCACTTGAGCCTCACAGTTTGTCTCCATGTGGGAAACACTTTCTTACTTTCTTCGAGTTCAGGCTTGAAGTTTGTTTAACATTTGCAATCATCCCTTTTGTCTTTTTTTTTTTTTTTCTCTGTGTAGGTGGAGTGGTGTTGAGGCGCTCACTGAACAGGACAGCAGACATCATGGTGAACATCCCAGAATACTATGCAGGGAAAAATGTGCTGATCACCGGAGCGACGGGCTTCATGGGCAAGGTACAGTCGCAGTTATATAGGCCAGTAGCCAATAGGATGTGACTGAACCCAGCAGTGTGAGCTAAGGAGCGAGATGAGAGGGAACCTGTTGGAAATCTTTAAGATGGACTCCTTTAACTCCGACATGTCAGAATGTGATGCATTAGTGCATAGTACACACAGGAGGTACATGTACTCACGTCACACAAGTTCCCCTTCCACCATGAAGTGAAGCAGGAAGAATGAAGATTGTCAACCATTCACAACAAGTGTTTTGTTTCTAGGTTTTTCAGAAAACAATTTTTGTAAACGGTTGATAATTGTGGCAAAACATTTATATTTACTGCCGCCTCCTAATGAAACACAGCATCCATTGTTTTTATTTGCGACGGCCTCTTCAGATGTCATGGAGGAAGAACGACTCTGTTTTTGTGATTTGAATAACTGGTTTACTTCTCTCCACTTCTGCAGTGGACAAAAAGTAGGTTACAGTTATACGTCGTGTGCATTGACTAAACAGCCCGAAAGGGGAAAAAGATGGGTTTTATTTTGTACTTTTCTTCTCTGCATGATCCCAAGTCACATCTTGCTTCATTTTTTATTAAAGGTGCTGCTGGAGAAGCTGCTGAGGTCATGCCCAGGAGTCAAAGTTGTGTATGTGATGGTCAGGTCAAAAGCTGGCCAGAGCCCCCAGGCCCGCCTCGCCGACATTATCAACTGCAAGGTGAGGAGTGGTTTAAATGGACGAGAGAAAATGATCTGATGGGTGTTTTTTTTGAGGGGGTGAGGCAGAAAAGGAGAAGTTGCTCAGCATTGGTTAGTACCAGCTTTGTGTAAGTTCAAATGCTGGTTAATTTGAACATGGTACAAGAGTTGCGCTATAACTTAAAAAACTTGTTGCACCACATAAACTGGTTGCAACATAAGAGTAAGTTGTACCTCAAAAGTTCCATCTCTCCTCGGCAGGCCATGTTGTTGGAGACCCAGAGGAAATGCTTCTGTGATATTTATATCTCGAGCACATTTCCTGTGACGGAATGATCCCTTCTCATTTATAGCCCCCCTTTGACCGAAAGGTTTCAGGGACTATGTAAACGGAGCTAATCAGGAATTAAACAAGGAACTAAAAGTCCCTTTTTGAGCATCAGAAGAGCCATGAAGAAATGTAGTTTTCACTTGTGAAAACAACAACGCAGTCATGCTGTCTGTGTTTGTTTTTCCTGTTGCATGACTCTGATGTTTGAGTTTGATATGATGATTGAGGTGGAAGAGGAGACTCAAATCTCTACAGCGGACAATCTGACAAACAACAATGAAGCTGACGGCAATTTTTTTTCTTTTCTTTTTTTTCTCCCTCGTTCTGTCGGTGCTTCCTCTCTCTCATTTACTCTTGTTTGCTTGTGCGTTCATCTCTTTTAGACTCTCTAGGTAGGTTTCTGTCTGCCTGTTTTTGTGGCCATTTTCAATTTGTTGAAACAGAGAAAATTGGGGGAATTTTTTTTTAGCTTGACTTAGGAGGAAAGTGCAATGGAAATTATGCCGTATATAAAGAGTTAAAAAATATAAGCAGACAAAAACATCAGCTCTGTGTGGTGCAATGAGGAATCATTCCACAAATCAATACATGAAAGAAACAAATGCCAAGTTCCATCATGTTTTCTACATTTGTATTTCACAGTTTGAAGTTTGATAGGTGCTGTTTAATTTCTGACTGTTCTTGTAGCACCCTCCTCTTCTGCAGTTGTTGCACCTGACTGTTAGCACACATTTTGTAGTTACCGTGGCATCAGTGTTTAACCAATCAGTGGCAACCAGGGCTGAAAACTCTGCCCTTAAAGTTGCCAAACAGAGAGCAGGGACTCTTTTTTAGCACCTTGGCCGGAACACAGGTTCTTGGTCCTCTGGGGTGGAAACGCCCTGTTTGATGAAACTTACATGCACACCCACTCTTGTGCTGTATTGTTTCTTCGATTAGATAAAGCCACAAGATTTTGTGCTGCGTACACCTAAGATGGTAATTCCTGCTTGGAACTGCGTTTTTTACCAACAATGAAGTTTTCCAGACCTCTGATGACATTTTAATTATTTATGACCATACTTTACTATGTAACACAGCCACTCTCGCCTTACTGTAAAACGTCACACCATAGTAGAAGGGATTAAATTAATGTTGAATTATTAATAAGGTAATGTAAGACAGACAAAACAAGTTGTATCATAAATTAGTTTGTTCACATTTGAAAGTAAATGAAACTTTCTTTTTAAAATAAGTCACAGGTCATTCTGAGGTTTGTAGCGTCTTTCTCTATCACATTATCCTAAGGATGCACTGCATGAAATGTCACTTGAAATGATGCTTTGATTACAGTCGACTTAAGGTATAGCCTAAGTAGAGGTTTAAAACTAAACTACTTGCAACACGGCAGTTAGTGCTGCCTTTACACTCAAACTAAACCGTGTTCAGCTGGTGCAACAGGCTGCTGAGTTAAAGACACTGTAGGCTGACGGTGCTTAAATCAATACCCCCTAGATAAGAGGAGGGATCAGAAGAAGTCACCCATGGGAAGAATAAATCTATAGAGCTGGGATCTGTTGCAGGAGGAACAGATGGAAAGTAAAGTGTTCTGCCATCACTCAAACACTGCTGATAAACCTACTGTAAGAAAAGGAGAGAAAACTCTCACAGTGACCCGTACACTGGATAAAAGTGTAATGATTTAAACCTGCACTTAGAATTTACTATGTACTATAACTCTGACACAATTTTGACTTCTTAATTTTTCCACTCAGTTGTTTGAAAGACTGCAAGATGAGCAGCCGGATTTTGCAGGGAAGATCATCGCAGTCAACAGTGACCTCACACTGCCGGAGCTGGATCTGAGTAAAGAGGATCAGAGCATCCTGGCCGAAAACATTAACATCATCTTCCACTGTGCCGCCACCATCCGCTTTAATGAGCCACTCAAGTGAGTTATTTTTGTCCTCAATAAATGCCTTATCGGAAATAATATGCATTCTTTTCCTGCCTATTCCTCTCCAGTGGCACTTTGTGAAATTGTAGCGTTGGTGATTGATAATTGTTCTGTTTATTCAGTGAAATAATAATGAAACATCAGGCAGATGAATGTTTTACATTATGGGTGTTCACTTGACTTGGCAGTGAAAGCAGGGTGGTGTTGACAGATCGTGCTGATTGTTGTTTGCACTACACAGGGATACTTGACACCTACCTGACACACCTCCCTCAGCAAATGAGTTGTTCTGCACGAAATGAAGTGAATGAAATTTAAAGGCATGGTTCAGCATATTGGGTAATAAGAGTATTTGCTTTATTTCCCAGAGGAAATCAACATCAATCTCGTGTGTGCATTGAAAGATAAGGCTGGCGTTTTTCTGTATTTATTACTATTAACAAATCCCACAAAAAACTAAAACAACAATGAATGTATCCAAATAACAAGTATTGTCTATGTATACTAAACATGATTTAGGTTATTTGTCTGTACCAGAGAGCTCAATTGTGTGAGCTGTTGCACTGGGTGACATATTTCTTCAATACAAAAAATATGGGCACGGTAGTTTATCTGTAAACAGCTCCACAGAATAACGGCATCAATGACTTTCGGTCTTTGGAGAGTAGTTACTGTAAGGCAGAGGCCACTGTGCATGCTCGGACACGCGATTCTGTTTACATTGCTTCACTAGCTTGCTGTGCAACATATCACAACCTCTTGACTCTGAACTAAATGTCTGGGGCAGAGGCTGATACTGAGTATTCAAAAGAGAAAATGCAACAGATGTGCTGAGAGGGACAGACTGAGGGCATCCAGTGGAAATTAATTAATGTTAACCCGTTGACTGACAGCAAGGCATTGAGCTCCCCAAACAGGACTACGGAGGACTGGTGGTGCAGCTGCAGTCGGTGCTCAGCAGTGCCAACCAAGGCAAAATGTAGATGCTTCAATGAAAGAGACAATCTAGAGCCTATACTACATGAGCTGCAAGAGACTTCTCTGTTCATTTTGTCCACCTTAGGAAAGTCTGACAGCATAAAGCCACATTCAGATGGACATGTGCCCTGTAAAACAATGCAAGGAGTGGCATTGGTGGGGGTGTGCAAATACAATCCAGGAAGTCCAGTTGGAGGAATGGATTGAAAATGTTTAAAAGCTTATTAGATGCCAAAACAAAACACAGTAGTTTGTAATACCCACACACAGGATTTTACCACCCTGGAAAGTTATCATGGCAGCAACTGTTTTATCTTCAGTCACAACAAACTCGAGGTAAATGTCAGAAATACAGCATTCACATTAGAAAGAAATCCACCAGTTGCAGATTCAACTTATTTTCTGCACAATGCTGCAGATGCTTTTGTTCAGTGTGTAATGATACTTGCGCTTCCTAATTAACACCGAACACCAACATACAGCTGAGCCTGAGAATGTCGGTAGTTTTGTCGGCATTTGTCATAAACCAAAGTACTGGACAAACTGCAATTGATTTTAGACAGAACGATGGCACAAGATGGAAAACCAGAGGTCACCAAACCGTGGGCAGTTTGTCTTGAGTGGAATGTGAATTTCCTGACAATCCATCCCACAGTCGTTGAGACATTTAACTGAAAACCACACCACCTAATGGTGGCGGTAGAGTAAAAGTCAGGGGATCACCAACGACTCTAGGATTCATCCTCTGGGGGCAATTCATTCTGTCGCTGTTGAGGAGGGACGTTGCCATCCCTTATTATTATTATTATTATTATTATTATTATTATTATTATTAACACTTTATTAGGGCTTTCATGTAGGACAAAGGAAAAACATCAAATTCTCATATTTGAGAAGCTGAAACCAGGGAATATTTATCTGAGAAGTTTGGGGGCAAATAATTAGTTTGGTTATAGACACGTAACTGCAAACACAAAAAGTCGGTTCCTTCTATCCACCTGATGAACTATATGAAATTATTCTTTTTTTCATCTATTGTTTTAGATCTATCAAAGTTTCATTTTCTCCTCAGATATGTCAAACTATCCATTCCTCTTTCCCTTTCAGAGATGCAATGCAGCTGAACGTCCTGGCCACCCAGAAGATGCTGGCGCTGGCCCACAGGATGAAGCACCTGGAGATCTTCATCCACATCTCCACAGCCTACGCCAACTGTGACCGAGAGCTCATCGAAGAAGTCGTCTACCCTCCCCCCATAGATTACCGCAGACTCATCGATACTCTGGAGTAAGCTGATGTGGACTGTTTCCAATGAACTGCTACTGCACAATGAACAAACTGTGGTGATGGTTAACTTTAATGGCCTGGTTTGTGTACAGATTTGAGAGGGACCAGTCATTAGGATACAGTACCCTGGGATTATGGAGGTTTTTAAAAGGATTCTGTATATCTTTGGATTGCTTGATGCATTAAAAAGGAAGTGGGAAGGTATTATCAAGACTAATGTCAGTGGTAAACTGAACATGCCAGCTTAGCCATGGCAGTCTGGTAAATGGCTGCTTAGTAGCACTAATGTTGCAGAGGCTGGCTGCCAGTCTCAGCTGTCAAGCTAGATTAGTAAAGCATTAGAAGCCTGCAGAGTGAGTGGAGATTAGAGAAGTGATTGAGGGATTGTATATATGGTAATGTTGAGCTTTTTAGGGAACTTTTTGTGTGTGTGTGTGTGTGTGTGTGTGTGTGTGTGTGTGAGTGAGTGTGTGTGTGAGTGAGTGTGTGTGTGTGTGGGTGTGAGAGACAGCAGTGCAGTGTTTGGTAGATAATGCACAGATAAACAGACCTAGTTGCTTTAAGTTGGTATCTAGCTGACTCTAGGTGGAGGTGCTGAGTTTTACATTTTGGGTTGTTCGGTGGGACTTTGTTCACACCATAGACTATATATAAAGATGGACGACGTAACCTCTGTGACGTCACCCATAGATTTCTGAAGAGCGGTTTTGAAGCTCAGAGTTGGCTGCCCTGCCGTCGCCATTTTAGCAGTGTAAAAATGGCCAACGAGGTGGGGCATGTGTGCAGCCAAGACTTAGTGCATGCTGGTTTTTGTCAATCATACTCTCACCCACAACTTTAAGCCTTAGTAAAATTTAAAAAAGCGAGTCATGAAGGAGGAAATTAGCTATAGAGACTGAAACCATTTTTTGTACCAGGCTATGAACATGATTATTTCTGCTGTAAAGTCGGGCATTTTAAGATGAGAGTGGGATTAGCTCACTTTTGAAGCCAGCCTCAAGCGGTCATTTACAGACCTGCAGTTTTTGGCACTTGCATGTCGGCGTGATTTTTCAACCCCAGAGGTCGCAGCTTGGTTTGCACATGTAATTCAAACCTTGACCTTGGTCTATTAACTATTTGTAACCTTTACATTCAGTTTTTCACCTGTGCTATTTCCTTGTCCTCTGCACATTTTTAAATATGAATTAAAATACAACTTTAAAATGCCAAAATGAGTGTCGCCAGTAACCGTTTTGGGAACAGCCACTCAGACAATTTAGTGTAACATGATACAGTGTTACCCAACTTACACTCACCCAACACGTTCTAATAGTCACCATGACTATTTAACAGAAACACGGCCCGTTGATCCTGATGCTGTGTGGAGCAGAGAACTGATCTAAACTGCTGTAGAACAAAGTCTCTCATGTACTCCAGCTCTCAGTCCTTTCACTCTGCGTTAGATTATAAAATTGGCCAGATATTTGTAGAAATGTTGGCACAAGGCGAACACAAGCGGGCGATGTCAAGCTACACAACGTGACACATTCCCACATCCTGTGTAGACGGGAAGTTAAAGGACAAAGGAGAGGGTCGGACCACTTCCTTGTTGCTGAAACACATGAGGTCAGTCGAGACAGTCAGTCAGGAAATGAGTAGACAGAGGTCTAACACAAGTCTGAAACGAGGCTCATTGCGAACTGGGGATGTTGCAGTTATGCAGTATTCATCTTTACTATTTAGCCGGTGTAGTTTACATTTGTTTTCATTTATGTCACAGAGTACGATCACAATTTTTACTGTTCCACTGTTTTTCCTTTGTTTTTTTTTTCTCTCCAGTTGGATGGATGATGAGCTGGTATCTGCACTAACTCCCAAGCTGATTGGACAGCGTCCCAACACCTACACCTACACCAAAGCCTTGGCGGAGTATCTGGTGCAGCAGGAGGCTGGAGACCTCAACGTAGCAATTGTCAGACCCTCCATAGTTGGAGCCAGCTGGAAAGAGCCCTTCCCAGTGAGTGATTCAGGGTTTTAGTGTTGCATTGGGTTTATTATTTTATTTATTTATTTATTTTTAAACCTTAAGCCAGGAAGAGAATTCATTTTGAATAGAAATTGTTGTTCACTGTACCCCCAGAGTAATTATGGTTGCTGTTTAAAACTTACCAAGAAAAGAGCAAAACGTATAGAAGAAAGACAAATCACAGCATGGGATCTACTGTCATTTGCTCTGGTTTCAAGATATGTTCCAGTCTGCTTAGTGATACAACAGGAATTTTTAAATCAAAGTAAGAAATTCTTACAAGACCATGCTAAAAAAAAATTGCACTTACATTTTAGAGCTGCTGCTCTTTAATGTAGGGAAAGAAGCTGTTGTTACTGTGAGCAGGGACAATGTAAAATGAACTTATTGGTACAAGAGATCCGTACAGAAAATAAAAATTTACCATAACAGGTAGCATGCAAGTGGTCTTGCTTTTTGGGCAGTGTTTAATACCAGCTGTGCCACTGAAAGTCTCTGTATCAGCACAGGCCTGACACTCCTTCTGTTCCTCCTCTGAGAGCACAACGCGTCTTTGCTGCCAACACTCAGGCGTTCTGTGCTGTTGAGCTACGAACACGATGATGGTGGGAGTCGCAATGTGAGGAATGTGGAGAAGTTCTGTACACCTTTGCACCTGTGGAAAGCAGAGGGGTTGTTGGATTTCTGGTTTAGGAAAATTTGAGACATTAGGTGACACAGACAGCTCCTGTCTGAATGTCTGAAAGGGACATTTCAGGTGTGTGTGTGTGTGTGTGTGTGTGTGTTTGTCTCTCTAAGCCTTTAGGGTTGCATCTGACAATAAGATCTTTTATGCTGATTAATAAGTTAGTCTTAAAGATGTCCAAAAAGCAAACAGTGCATGAAGAAACAGCCTTTTTTCCAATGAATCAGCTGACTGTTTCAGTACTAATTTATGCTGCTTTCCTCTGACTGTTTACACAGGGTTGGATTGATAACTTCAATGGACCAAGTGGAATATTCATTGCAGTAAGTACTGGCTGAAAAACAGTTTAGGTGGTCTAACAAAAGTCTGTGTGTTGTCAGTAGTGCTAATCCTTGTTGTCTTCACTTAATAATCTGTATTAGAATATTAAAATAATATTTTTTTATTGATTTATTTTTTTCAGTTGATTGATGTATTATTTGTTCTGCAAAATGTCAGGTAATAGTTAAAAATGTATTTGCAGTTAAATATTTATAATTTCCCAAAGCACAAAATGACCTGTTCATGTCCTATCTGCCTAACAATCCAAAGTCAAAAATATTCAGTAACCCGTCATATATGACTAAGAAGCAAATCCTCACATTTGAGAAGCTGAAAATAATGAATGTTTGTCATTTTCCAAGAAAAAATGATCAAAATCAAAATAGTTGCCATTAAATTTTCTGTTGTTCGATTAATGAACTTACTCGTTTTAGCTCTGGTACAGCAGTGTTACTGGCCTAAATCCTGAAATGCATTAGTCACTGCAGCTTAAAATTGTTGAAATGACATGTTGACACATTTACTAGACAATTAAACAATACTTTTAGCTACGAAGAGATTTATTTGACAGTGTAAACAAACCTGTTTTCTGTTTGAACTGAGAAAGTTCTCGATGTGGACAGGAATCTTTTTTGTTGGCCTTTTTTTTTTTTTTACTGTGTCCATGCAGATTTAAAATGGTGTGCTGGCTCACTATCACCAGCTATTTCTCTTGTTTTAATCTTCTCACGTTGAAGTTTGCACATCCACAAAACCTCAGTGGAGTAGTTGCTGAATCGGTAAGAAAATGAGTAAAATCCAGGTTTGTTGCTCATGGGGAAGCTGTGATTCCAGTGTGCAGATACTCCATGTGTTGCAAAGGTGCAGGTTGTACTGGCCCGTTTTAGGTCTTGATCTGTTGGCTTTGAAACATTAGCAGCTGTATTAATTGTCTGCTCGTCGCCCTCTGTAGGCTGGTAAAGGGATCCTGCGTACGATGAGGGCGTCTAACGATGCTGTTGCCGACCTGGTGCCTGTAGACGTGGTCATCAACGCAACGCTGGCTGCAGCTTGGTACTCTGGATCACAAACATGCAACAGGTTGGCAGGTTACATAAATATATACATCCTGTGCGCTTTATTATTGGGAATTTGAACTTGTATTGAAAAGTGTATTTTTCCTTGACATTCCATGAAAGATAAGATATAAAATATTTACCTTTTTTTTTCCCAGGCCTAAGAACATCCTGGTGTACAACTGCACAACCGGTGGGATCAACCCATTTCACTGGGGTGAAGTTGGTATGGCATCTCGTTTATGTTACCTAAACACAGTCTCGGGAAAAGCCCTTGAGAGTGGAAGCTTAGATGTGGTGTCTAATGACATAACCTGACTGTAATCTGATCCACTGCCTGCCACACCCAAACTAAGAGCTTGTGTTCACCTGTTCCTTATGGATCCTGGTTTAGAGTAGGAGTGCTGTGGCATTTTCTCTGGACATGTTCCTCAGATATTTAACAATCAGACTTCTTGTCCTTTTGTAATACTATTTACAAAATAAGTTTGATACACACTCCCTAAACTTAGAAATTAGAAATGCAAATCTACTGGTTTCTTTCCAAAACTTTGAAAATGAAATGAGATCTGGGAGCACTGGTGTAAAACAGCCATAAATTATGTTACAACTTGCACGTCAGGAATTAAATAATGACAATTCAAACAGCTCATGGTTTTCAACTGTTGAAATGACGACTGCAAGAATGAAAACCTGATGGAAACACGTATTTTCAGAACAATGATTCAATACTTGCTGCTGCCTGAAAAACAGTGACATCAATTTAAAGTTGCGCTGTGATGCTGTTTCCCTCTGCCACCCTCAAAACTTGTGTAGGGCAGCTGTTTATTATACAGCTTCAGAGGTCACCAGAATAACAAGAACACCCTACAATCAAATGTAATCCAACACAATGACCAATC
The DNA here is from genome assembly GCF_002814215.2 of Seriola lalandi dorsalis. NCBI lineage: Eukaryota > Metazoa > Chordata > Actinopteri > Carangiformes > Carangidae > Seriola > Seriola lalandi. The sequence goes on along the minus strand of NW_019524696.1, from coordinate 51,292 downwards.
AGGAAATACAGTTCGAGATTTAAATTGATTCTTGATCTTGAAAACTGTAGTTGACAAAATAATTTCTCCACATGGTCTGTTTTGAGCCGTTTTTTAGTCGCGTTTGATCATAGCACGCAATCTTCTTCAGCAGAGTTTTCCTTCTGTAGATGTTTTCATATTTTTGAGCACTCAAGCTCAGTCCTCATCTGTGCTTGAGGCTTGTAGATCAAGGCTTCATTAGCTGATGCTAGCATAACACACACAAACCTCAGACGTTAGACCAGGAGGAGGAATTTGTTGAACAAAAAAAAAAAGATATCTCTGGTTCTGCTACATCGATTTTGATATTTTTTGTTTTAAACAGTCCACCATGAGTCCGTCCGTATCATGGGACAACGCCATGACAGCTGGACAATCTGCTGATGAAGATTGAGTGATACAAGCGAAAGCTCCAAAACGGCTATTAATAATTAGTGCCTTTGTGAAGCTCAAGTATTTTGTTGAGACATCAGAATTTTTTTTATTTAACTTTTATTTCAAATAGACATTTGAGGCCATTTTTGCACTGGATATCATCATCATAATAATTAAATGTAAAATTTCTTTTTTTAATAGTTAAATTAGAAATCCTTTACTGCTCATTGATGACTTTTGTTGAACAACCTTCTTTTTCTTAGAGTACCATGTAATATCCACATTCAAGAGGAACCCCCTCGAGCAGGCCTTCCGTCGGCCCAATGTTAATCTCACATCCAATCACCTAATCAATCAGTACTGGATCGCCGTGAGCCACAAGGCTCCGGCCTTCCTCTATGATCTGTACCTCAGGCTGATTGGACGAGAGCCCAGGTAACCTCATCATCGCCGACTCGGACGTGCCATACCTCTGCTGTTTTAACGCCACCCTCCCACC
>NW_019524696.1:9643-50377 GCF_002814215.2 Seriola lalandi dorsalis | reverse complement strand
CCTCCCACCCCCCCCTTTCCACGCCGCTCCATACACACACAAACACACACACTCCTCTGCTGCTTTACTCCTGTCACTTTTCTTTTAGTGTACTAGGCTTATCATTGTAGCTGCGATGCTAATGAGGACGCTTGTGTACAGTTGTGTTGGGAGTTGAAGAATGTAGAACCCAGCTGCTCCCCTGCTCGTACGGGGATTCCTGATGGGTTCTGCACTCTTTTTACATCTTGCTACTTGCAATGTTAGTATTTTCAGCTGGGTTCCCAAACTGTCGGCACTAACGTCATCTCAATCCAGCTGATAAATGGACTAAGGTGGACTTCAGTCTGATGATCCCTTTGGGAACCCAACCCAGGTGCTGGCCCTTTTCAAAAAACAACAAAACAAAATAAAACTCTGCTAGCTGCTGAACTGTCTCAACAATGAGTTCAGTTAACTGGAGCCATCACCTTTTTAAAGGGATGGTTTGTCTTATTCGACATGGGGTTGTATCAGGTAGTCACGCAGAGTCGGAGTGTAAGCTGCACTACATTCAGATCCCGGACCGGGAGCGCAGGCACACCGGCAGAGCTGTGTATTGCTGCGCACGGGGCCTTCAGAAAAAATGTGTTTTAGACACCTTTAAAAGATGCCCACCAAAACAATCCAATATCCGTTTAAATGTACGCTTCATGTAGAATTCAGCGCTTTATCGTCACATGAAAACAGCACTTTCCTTTGGCATTAAATATTTTTTCAACTGCTGAACTGCCGTATTCCTACGCACAAGAGCACCTATGGAGCGCATTGTATTACGCCGCAGGGCAGCTGAGTGATCAGAAAGCGGCTGAATCTAGTGCAGGTAACACTCTGACTATGCATAACCACCTCATACAACCCCAAGTCAAATAACCCGATCTATCCCTTTTAACAATCCAGATCCCCTCAGAAGTCATGGTGCTAATGAAAGGCTAGCAGCGGTCATGCTGTTACACAGGGCCTGCATCTTGCCTAGTATCAATAAGAGGGGAAAACGCACATTCTTCTTCATCTCGTCCTCTCTGTGTCCTCCTTGTCCTGTCATATGTGTATCTCTCTCCTACAGAGTACTGTATAAACATGACCTTCAAGACCAATCCCTTAGAGCAGGCCTTCAGAAGGCCCAATGTCAATCTGCGCTCCAACCCCTTTACTAATCAGTACTGGACCACTGTCAGCCACACGCTGCCAGCCCTGCTCTATGATGGCTATCTCAGGTTGACAGGCCGCAAGCCCCGGTAAGGTTGCAACTGCCCCCCCCCATCCTCCCCCTTTTGCATCCTCTTCCCCCTCACAGTCAGCCCCAACCTTTCCCACATGTTCCCACACACCCACCCTCCCCCCACTATGTTTTATGTTGTTTGTTTTTTTTAACTCACTGATTATGTGGGATGGTGGGAACAAAGGAAGGTTATGGGGCAGAAGAAACTAAAGTTTTCTGTGCTTGTACTTGGCATCAGTTGGACTTTGTTAACAACGACTACGAGTGTCATGACAACACAGTTTGGTTTCTATCAGAGCATGTTTTCAGCCTTGCTCGTGTATTTTTTGGGGAATGTCTTTTGAAAACAACTTTTATTCAGAGAAGACTTTCCTTCTTGAGAACAAGCCATGCTGTGTGAACATGACATCCATTATTGTCACCCCATACTTCTCACCCAATCATGGAAAATCCTGAGGCACCATGGGACTTTTTGGGCAGTCTAGAAAGTTCAGTTCATTCGAAGGTGGTTTATGTCCCACTGAAAACGATCCCTTTGCATGGGAATTGATTGGCATTCACCTGTTTGCATTCTTTCCACTCTTTCCAACTTTATTCTCCCAAGCCAGAGGTATTTCAGACATTAAAAGTCTTGCAGTGCCAAGCGCTGTCTTTTATAATACAAAGTGTTCATCGGCCAAATTGCACGTAAAGATTTGGCTGTCTGAAATTACTTTGGCTCAGTAGCTAACGCACATCCTAGGGGTGTGATTTGATCCTAATTGGGTATGTCACCAGCTGTAAGTAATTATATCTCTGCCTCTATGTGCTGATCATCCATGCATGTTTGTCACGTCCTCTGAATCACTCACCTTCGCAGGAGGAGTCTGAGTCATCTCAATCTGCCTCGATTTAGTTTAAATGTTTTGAATGACGGCAAATCATCCCGACGATAACGAGTCTATCATTGGAACACAGCCTATTTTAACAACAAAAGACTGTAATGGCTGCTACTATGCGGTTCAGACACAGTTTGAAGTTCACTTAGTAACAAAACGTGTGCAGTTTGAAGACTCAGATAATCCTCACAATAATGGCTACAGCTGTTCTTACATTCTCACAACCAATTCTCACCCTAAATACACCCTAACACTGAAATGATGACCCACTGAATCAGAACTGACAGAAATGAAGTGTTTTATATTAACTGGATTCACTTGTGTTAACAGGAGGACAGTTTTTATAAACTTTTGGAAATGTGTGTCCATGAGACCAGAGTTAATTCATTTTGGGTTTGGGGTTTAATCATTTTTTGTTAAGTTATCACTGAATCTGACCTCAACTTGGTTCATGGGTCCATTTTGTGTCCTCTTGCGTTACACACAAATTAAATCCAGTTATTCCTCAATTGATTTGTATAAGTCACTGTCCCCTGGGGGGAAATAATCACAATCATTTGACAACCCTCTTGATTATTTGGCAAATTTGTAAATAAATCTTCTATATATGTTGAAAATTTCTGAAGGTTCTTGGTATACACTACAGTTTATTTATGGGACTTGTTTTCACACTCAGTGTCCCCCCTCCCCCTATATATCCTTCCCACTCTCCCTCTCGGTCCGTCCTATCTTTGTTCCTCCTACCACCTCTCTCCTCTGCTTATTTACCACAATCCTCTTTCTGCTGCTTCTCCTGAACCGTCCCTGTTCTATGTCTGTCAATCATCTCCTCACTGGCTCCCATCACTTTTTTTATCCATTTCAACGTTGATCTTTTCTCATCATCCTCCACCTTCTTGCTTCCTTCTCTTCGTCCTCACCTCCCTCGCTCGACTATCTTAGAATGATGAAGACGATCACTCGCCTCCACAAAGCCATGATGGTCCTGGAGTATTTCACCAGTCACTCCTGGGTGTGGAACACTGACAATGTGGCCATGCTGATGGGCCAGATGAGCCCCGAGGATAAAAAGGTAGAGAAGCGTGGCAGTGATCTTTTATTTATTTTTTAATATATATATATATGTGGAAATAAATTCTACTTCACATATTTCACACTTTGTTCCCCCGTTGTCCATATCAACACCCACCGCACACGTCAGATATTTACACTCTTGAGATGGCGGATAGATTTATCACCAAGTGTGTTAATGTCTGGTAGTGAACTGGGTACAATGGAGTGACTCATTCATTCACTGCTGATGTCAGTTTGTAGTGAAAGACGCTGTTGTTCAGTAACTGTCTGAAAAATGCTGAAATTGTCGAGCATGTCAGTGGACTGAGAGTCCTCTTCACACATTACACTTACTGTTCCTGAAATATTCAACACTCACATTTGGTTCTTGTTCTCTCTGTGGAAACGTCTGACAAAATAATCCAGTTCTGTACATTATATTATCAAGTCTAAATAAGTCTTTCTTTTTTTCTTTTTGAAAATGTATCTCATGAAATCAATTTTAATTCTTAAGTGCCTCTCCCCCTCACAACAAAAGTTCAGGCTGCCTGGACATTCAGGAACTTTAAGTCCCTGAGCTGCCAACAATAAGCCCACCTCATTACATTCTTCAATTACAGCCGACTAGAGTTCTGTATGTGACAGATACTCATGAAGATGTCCATTAAAGTAATTTAGCAATTAAATGTATCCCACATTTTGGCTTGTTACACTTTTTTTCATAATAGAGTAGGTACACTCACAGAGCGCTTCATTAGGATTTAGCTGTTATTGCCAGACGGGCTGTTTGAGTGTTTCTGAATCTGCTGATCTCCTGGGATTTTCACACACGACAGTTTCTAGAGTTTTTACTCAGAATGAGGAAAACGCAAAAGAATAAATACACATTTGTTTGCAAAGGCTTGGCCACCCTAAATAATAATTATCAAATGTTAGCATGCTAACAGGCTAAACTAAGATTGTTAACTATGTAAATACTACCTGCAGAGCATCAGCATATTAGCATGCGAATGTTAGCATTTAGCACTGTTAAGTTAAATTTAGTCATTGTAAAATAATTTTGTATTTGTATTTTAATTTGATTTACTGTTCCAAATAGAAATATATTTACCTAACTGTAGTAAAGCATTTGTTCATGTGAAATGTTTACTAAAATGTTTTTGCCTCTGTACATATACGATGACCTTGGTGTATGTTGCTGATGCTGACATTTTAAAGTTTTCAGAGTACACTGACTGTTTGTTTCTCTATTTCTGTAGGTGTTTAATTTTGACGTGCGCCAGCTGCACTGGGCAGAGTACATGGAGAATTACTGTATGGGCACCAAAAAATACGTCCTGAATGAAGAGCTGTCTGGCCTGCCTGCTGCACGCAAACACCTCAACAAGTAGGAATCCATGGAATCAAACACGCAATTGTGCCAGCACATATAGACTCAGGGAAAAATGCTCTTTGTGATGATCTCTGACAGACAGCTGGCTGTTCTCTGTTGGAAGTAGGCTTTTTACATCTAGGTCACTATAGATAAATCTCTGCATTATCGCTCACATATCCTCTAGATTTTCAAGTATTTCACTTCATCCTTCCATTAAGCACTGATGTCTTTTGCTTTTGTCAGGGGTATGAGTTTTATCCTGCCAAACTTTCCCAGAGGAGAGCACATTTACAGTGGCAGTAATCCTCTGGGCTTCAACAAAGCTCATGTAAATAATTCAGCAAAGTGGGTTAATTAATAATGGCAATATAAAGAGCAGTATAAAAAGAAATGGACTTGAGCTATGATTTGTATTTGTAGTTATTTATTATTCTCTGATATTGGAATCTTCCTGTTGAATTTCATCATTTGTTTTCCAGGCTGAGGAACATCCGCTACACCTTCAACACCATCCTGGTGGTGCTCATCTGGCGCGTGTTCATTGCCCGATCCCAGATGGCCAGAAACATCTGGTACTTTGTGGTGAGCCTCTGCTTCAAATTCCTCTCCTACTTCAGAGCTTCCTCCACCATGAGATAATGAGCCGGGGACACGGTGGCGGATGGCGAGATGGAGGGATGGAGGAATGAAGAAAACACTGGCTTTGGATGATGAAAGGAACCGGAGCTCAAAGTCCTTCAAAATGGTACCACACTGTCTGCCTTTGGCCCCGTGTTCGCCCTCGCACTCAAAGATTAATTGGCAGCGTTAAACATCGTGGACACTGAGCTACTGGACAAGCCTCTAAATGTTGCATATGTCAGATCTATCTAACCCGATCGCTCGCATTTCATGCAGAGGGCATGGATTCATCAAGACGCAGGACCACACGCGCTGGTTCTGTTCATTTCCAGTCACTCCAGTCCCTCTCTGGTGCCGGCTTTTACTCCGGAGCACTTCCTGTAAACCTGCTCCATCTTGTCTGTCTGCTCGCCTGGCTGCCTGTCTGCAAAACAAAGCTATGCACTGGATGATGCTCTGCTGCAACAATCCTCGGCTGGTTTTGAGTCAGTCCAGGCTTCATGTCCTGTACTGTAGGTCTTTTTCTGTATATGGAGTCTTTCATTAAAAAATAACCACTTCAGCTGCTGTATGGGTTACATCTGTCACGTGAAAACATAACTCCAGTTCTTTGTTTCCTTTTACATTTGTTTGTCATTTTTATGCTAGTACGCCCTGCGGAAATGAAAAACCTGTTTATAATAAGCAGGGTTTTTCTGGGGTTTTCATTGGACAGCAGAATTTGCTAAAGCAAAGCATGAACAATAATCAGCTTCTGGGGCATTGTGGCTGGTTTTTCACATTTGGTTGGAGGCAGATGAAGAATGATTCTGGTCTAGGAATCATTGTTTAAACTCTGTCTCTCTCTTCGAACCCCATCTCCAAGACCAAAGCCATTTCAACCAACGTTTATGACAGCTGCTCTGATCAGCTTGGTGTAAAGAGAAAAGTTGACGTTGTCAGAGTTTGGGAGCTCGCTCATACCGACCCTTCTCTCATCAAGTGTTGTCATTGGCCTTCTTTCCCTCTTCTCGCTTGACAGAGACGCTCCCTACGACAATACTGCGCTCCTGTGTGTCTCTAGTGGACTGCAGGGGCCGGTTCCCTAATTTTCCACCAAGCACAATGTAGATTGTAATACGATGGCTTTAGCCAGTGCCTCCCAGATTCTTCTTGCAAATCAAGCTGCTTCTTCTACAGGTTCCTTTTTGTTGTTGTTGTTGTTGTTGTTGTCATGTCTGAAAGTCATTTGTGACAATCGTAAAGCGATTTTTGCCAAAATACCTCTTAGCTTACAGACTCGTAGCTCAGTAGAGGATGAGATGGGTGGAGTTGAGAGGAGAAATATTGTCACGTTTGGCTTCTTTTTCTCCTGTATGCCTAAAAATTTACTTGTTTTTCATTACTAGTTAACATCTTGACTCACACTAAGAATTTGATAAAGCTACCTGAACAGTAGAGTAACGAACCGTAGCTCAGCATCTTTGTGAAAAGTTTTGTTACCTTGGTCATTTTCTTTTCATTTTACTGGTTCATTTTCATGCTAGTCAGTTCTGTACAGGTATGCAGGATTTATCATTTGTGCTCATTCTGTTACAAACTTCATTCAGTTGCCTTCATTATTCTTCTCGCTAAAAAAAAAGATATTTGCCTTTTCAGACCACAAATGTTGGCTGGTTACAGAACTGGTAACATGAGCTAAAGTCCTCACATCATACATCTGTGAATCGTCTCTCAATGCCATATTAATTCTTCAGTTTTCCCAGAAAATGTCTGAAGAAGCGGGCTGTGGCCGTGCGCTGGTCTTTGGTTGTGCTTGCATGTGTCTTCTCAGCGTGTCTTGGGCTATAGCAACTTTTCAACACCTCCGTTTTGCCCTATGAATGTGGCTTTCACTCTCACAGCATGAGCTGTTTTTTTACATGGATCATGTTACCAGTGGGGTGGGTGGGAGGGGGGATACAGGGATACATAAAGATGTGTGCAAGTGAGAACTGTGCCTGAACTTTTTGTCAATATTCTAACAATGTGAAAAGAGAGCAATCAGATATGTTTTCTAATTATTTTGTGTACAGCTCTATTTAGGTAGTATAACCATGTATTTTTGTGCTGATGACATTGCGTGGCTAATTTAATGATACAAAGCTTCCTGAAGCAACTTCAGCTGCTGTAAATAAAACTTAAAACAAAAAAAAAAGAAGAAAAAAAGGTGAATATATAAAGATAAGTACAGTATGTTCAGAGCGGAGTTCAACTGTTATGAGTTGTTTGTTGTTGTATATGTACTTCTTCTTTTTTTTTTCTCTGAATGTAGGAGAATGACACGGCCTGACGTTTTGTTGCACAGCCAGAATCTTCCTCTGATTCCTCAAATGACAAACTAACAATATTATAATTGCCTGTACTAAGTGTTTGTTTGGCTGTGTGATGAATTCTTGCTGTTGTAACTCTATTCCCTTGTGACGGTGTGAGTGTGTAGCTCAGTTTTGTGGTGGTGAATGGTTGTGGTCATGCCCTTGTGTAGTTTAGTTTCGGAGAAGGGGGGGAAAGAAAAAAAAAAGCAATGGCATGTCTAATTCAGGGTTTTCTTTAAGCTTTTTTTTGTGGTTAGAGAAGTGAGACGGATGAACGGGTCCTTTTCATGTTCTCGCTTTTGATGTCAGGAACTACTGAATCTACCAATGACTTGCCCATCAAACAGGGCATTACACAAAGTAACATCAGCATTAGAATAAATCCTGAATAGTCACATTGATCCTTTTTTTTATCAAATAATTTAAAGCCCCTGAAAACGTGGCTTCAGATCTTTTAACATTTAGATATTCATCACTAAATGAGTTAAAGGATTAGTTTGACATTTTGGGAAATTTACTTATTTGAATGTTAGATGAGCAGATAGATACAGCTCATGTCAGTACAGTAAATATGAAGCTATAGCTAGCAGCTGGTTAGCTTAGCATAAAGACTGGAATTCAAGGGGTAACATGTGGCCTGGTCTTGTTCAAAGGAGACAAAGTGCAGCTTTTTTGTACAAACTAAAGGAGACAAGATATTAGCAAGCTTCAGAAGCACCGAGTTGGATTTTGTATACCTTTTTATGTACAGAGCTTGGCTAGCTGTTTCCCTCTGTTTCCAGTCTTTGTGCTAAGCTAAGTCTGCAGGCTCCAGTTTCATGTTTATGGCACAGACACGAGTAACCAAAGTAATCTAACTGCTTATATACAAGCATATTTCCCAGACTGTTAAACTATTACTTTAACACTCAAAAACCCAGCTAATCTGCTTTACTTTTTTTTTTTTCTTTTTAAATCAGGACTCAGGTTTGGTTTGACAAGATTTTAATGACACTTACTGGCCTGACCTGTCATCAAATTTTGATCTAGATGCATCGAAGTCCTGATTGGTGGATAGAAATCTGTGACATCACCTTTTTCCAACCGTGTCCTGCCCACTTCAAACCAGTGAGAGCACAAACAGGAAAAACAAATGCATAAATCTTATATGAAATAATCAAAACTCCCAACTTTGGCAGAAAATGTTGTGTTAATGTAGAAGCCTGTGACTCTTGATCACAGCTTTTGGAAACCTCATCTGGTTTATGTATATAATGGTAATATACTTTCTTTTTCCCCCCATGAGGCTTTTGTAGGACTTTCTTTTCTTCTTTTTTTTTGTTATGGTTATTTAAAAAAACGTTTTCATGCTTTAATCCTGGGTTAATGCACTGCTGTCTTCATGAAGAAGAAATGTTAGTCCGTTTTTCTCCTGGATGTTTCAGATTTGATGGTCTGTGTATTAATCACTTACATCAAAGTAAGAGTGGTGTCTTTTTTTTCTTTTTTTTCCTACTTTTCCAGCTTCTTGTTTTCAGGGCTCAAAGATTATGTTCGATTCTGTAAACGTGGCCGACACACGATGGGTCCATACGCTGAGGTTGTGATTGCATTCAGACTGGAGTGTTCGTTTTAAAAATGTGCTGCTCGTGTGGTTGTTGAGGCGACTCTTGTTTCATCGCTCCTGCTCTGAGCAGTGTAACGACTACAGGCCACTATGTCGAGTCTCAGAGGGAGGAACAGGAGTTGTTGCCACAGTCAGTGTCAATGTAAGACTCCAAAAACAATAAATCAATGGTGCCTTTTGTTTGTAAACCAAAAAGAAGGAATAAACGGCGTTTAATCCCCCTCCTGTTTCAGAAGTTTGATTTCTTCTTCGTTGGTGACGGGCGTGATCAACAGCGTATCAAGTGAACCATTGGTCTCAATCTGTCCAGCTGACCTGTTTCCTGTGGTGCGTAACAGATCCGTCCCTCCACTTCACGCGCTGTTATCTGGAAGCCAGATTAAAGTGGAGGCTATTGAACAGCTCCATTAAGATTTAATGCTGCCATTCAGGATTACACTCGACTCTGTGGACGGAAGGATCGGCCTGTCCTCGTTTGGATGGCTCAGTTTTGATTTTATAGAAATGACTGGAAGGGTAATTCTCAAAGGGAGATTATATCAGCGCCCTGCCACAGTGACCTTTTAGCTTCTGCACGTTTGCATATTCAGTGTCAAGTGTAAAACCTGACTTTGATTAGGGGGTTGATTTTGGTCCTTATCACATGAAAGCTGTGGAAGATCAGATGATGCCTGTGACTGCGTAAACCCACACAGGCACAGGTAACGTGATTACTGGTGCACAAAATTGCCGTTGTGCCTGATCTGTTGCCCTCGCTTGACTCTGGTTGCTAAGCAAAATGACGCTAGAGATTGTGTCTGGGTATTGTTTCACACTGGAGAGGCTCTCTGTTTCTTGCTGCGAGTGAGGAGGGTTGTGGGGCAACAGCCATGAAAGTTCATTTCCTACTTTGTCATCATCCAAAACTTATTTCTGTGGGTCAAAACTAAAGCGGAAGACCGGGATCAGGAAAACCAGATCCGTTCCAAATGATCAAACAAAAGTTCTGCGAGGAAAAAAAAAAAATTATGATAATTTTTAGATTATGAGATACAAAATCAAATTTCTGAAATACTAAATCAAAGTTTTGATGTCACTAAAATTATAAGTCATCAATTTGGCTTAAACTCGTGCAGTTTTACACGAACAATGAAGACAATGGACTGAATGATCTGTTAACAGCTGGCCATTTGTTTTGTGGGCCATTAGACTGTGAACGCAGCCCTACGGCAATGGGAAGCCCTCTGTATTTTATGCTCCTCCCTTCAACACCTGGCAACAGCAACATGGCAACTGTGGCCCAGCAACCATGCCAAGCACTGAGTCACAACCAGCCGCGCACACCCAGTGGGGCCAGGGCCACTGGGCTGCATAAACAGGAACCAGGGGCTTAGAGGGCTTAGAGCAGGAGCCCCGAGGCAGAAAACACAAACACATACACACTCGCACAGGATCTCGCTGAACGTCTATACAGTTCATAAGTTAATGAAAAGTTAATGAAGAGGGAGCAGGTTTACAGCACAGAGACTTAAAGCTGCACCCCACAATATTTTACATTAACAATGGATCAAATGACTGTGTGTAATATGAAAAGCAGTTGTTCATGGTGACAAACCCGACTTTTTTTTTTTTGTCTCTTTCAGCTCATTATTTTGGTTTTACAGTGCGTAACTTCCGTAACTGTACTGTTTCAGTTCAGTCTCGCCGATCTTGCAGACAGCTGTTTTCACCCAAAAAAAAAAAAAAAGATCTGGTGACCTACACTGCCGGACCAGCACCAAACAGCCGACAAAATTAGCACTTAGCTTACGAAGGAAGTCAAACATCTAGCAGACAAATAGCTTTATACTTAACTCAGGAGCAGTCCAGTGAATACTAATGTTGTTCCGTATCCGCTGGATGAAACTCAATCAGTTGCCTATCCAGTTTAAATGCATCAGTTATCAATGAGGAAATATGCCACAACTAATAGATGACATTTAAGAAAAAGGTTCAGGAAAAATGTCATCACTTACATCTGATGATATCCAGCCATAGTGTTGGTTTTATTATGCCTCCGCGCCGGTGACAGCCACAGCCGATATCTCAGTAATGCCTTGACGGAACTAGATTTTGGTAGTCAAAGGTTAAGGTCACTCACAAAATGCGATTTTGGCCTTGTGAATGCAATATCTCGAGAACACGAAAAGTCAATTGAATTTTGTTTGTAGTGTTCGCAGCATTTTAAATTGACATATAAAAAAACTCACCAGCAACATCTCTTTTTCCAGAAACAATGCAGTGGTTGCTCGGCTTACTCCACAGATATCACGGTCAAAAACCTTTAAAGAAACTACTGTTTTGAAGGAATAGGAGGGGTGTTGGCTGAACTGACCCTTTAAAACTACCTATCAGAAGTAACACCACCCACTGTGTTATGTTCATTGACATATATTGCAGATAACCCTTTTAAATATACAAGGATTTTCGATGGTAAATCACTGGTATGATTCACGTCTACTTTCTGCTCCCTCCATCTGCCCGTTCCTCCACAAAACAGACACACAGTTGCAGGATCTTATCTATTTCTCAGTGTCAAAAGAGCAGAATAAACTCTCTGTGCTTTCCACTGGAAACCGCTCACATGAAGTGATATTTTATTCTCCTTACCATATCACACTTGTGCTTCAGTCAGAGCTGCTGTCTGGTAAGTACAAATGGCGTTTTCAAAAGTGTGTGGTCAAATCTGTTAGCATCCCAGCTTCGGCCTCATGTCTGACTCATTCTTTACGCAGGTGGAACAGTTGAATTACCACGAAGTGATTGTGGTACGGGATCCGTTTCCCCTCTTTCTCCTCTTATAAAACTCACCTCAAAGGTCACGCTACTGCAGATTGTCTGGTCTCTTCAGGCTTTCACGAGGAGCTCTTTGACTCAGGGTGACAGTGACTGCTGTAAACCTAATGCACGAAAGCAAAAAGCACTGAAAATGAAATCCTACTGTGGATTGGAAATATAATTTTCTGCATCCAATGGGTAGACGTGTTCCTTAATCTCAGACATCAAAGAGGACAAATTCACGCCTTTTTTAAAATCTAAAGTTGATTTAATCTTTCTGACTTTCTTGTCTCTCTCTCTATCTGCATCTACGTCAGCATGTGTGTTCACATGTGCAGCAGTAACAGCTCGCCTCCCTTTGTCCGCATTTTATGACTGTTGTTTTACGGCAGCTGGGATGTTTGTGTCTTTGTGGCAGCGCTCCGCGCACCACGCCACAGTTGACCTTGACAGCGCACTTTCATTGAGTAGATGCTGCACTTCATTTTGTTGTGACGTTTGAACTCACCAGTGACCGGATGCCAGGGGTTTCTGGCCTGTTAATGTGTATCCCCTAACACACACACACACACACACATATTTCAGGGTCTTTAAACCATTTTGTCTCCACAGTAGGACCCAGTCTTGTTGTGTGCACCAGTGATGAGGACCACTGCCGCTCTGCTCTCTCTCTTTTTTTGGGTAAACACTGCCATCCATGCTGCTCAAACCGGTAAGTGACAGGAGATATAACCTTACTCGTCTCTAATGGATTAACACGTGCAGTTGAAGATGATCCCATACACAAATGTAATTATGTACATATATTGAATTCCTATATATCACATATATGTCGATATAAAATAAAAACATAAAGGCTATGTAAAAAATCATATAAGAAAACCTATTAGAAATTGGAACAATTTCATATATTGACATACATCTAGCTCATACAAATATATATGTTTATGTATGTATGCTTATATTTTAAACATGTTATATAGATATATATCCATCCGAAAGCCTGTCAATATATGTGGATATTATAAACAGTAGGGTCAAAAGGCTGAGACCACTTTCCCAGAATGTGAAGATAGGAGTGTTAAAATGAATAAGAATAAAATAACCAAATAAAAATACATCATATAGATATTTTTAATATATGTACATATACAAATTTTACTATGGGTATTTGATATATGTTATAAACGTATATCTTCATATATCCAGAAGATGTATATATGTGATAGTAATATAAGTGACATATATGGAAACATCACTCTTGGTATAGGGACATATGTGTCTTATATTTATATATTTATATTTCTGTATGGGATGCAACACTGAACAGAATAAACGTGAGAGGTTTTTTTTTTTTTTAGAAGTTTTCATCTCGTCAGGTTCAAAGTGTGGAGTTCCTCCTGTGTGGAGGCCGATGGTTCACTCTCTGAGGGTGGTCGGGGGGACCGAGGCCGCATATGGATCACACCCATGGCTGGTCAGTGCTAGTCCACCATTCTTTGATTCTTTAAGTCTTTTGGTTTTCGGTTTTCTCCTCTCACAGTGACGCTGTTTCATTTGCGTTTTCTGTTGCTGAAGTTTTGGTTTCTTTGTCTGCTCGGCCGTTATGCTTATCATTTGTCATGCAAACTAACCACTGGCTCTATTCACCACAGATAAACAGCTGTTTCTCTTGACGGTAAATGTTATTTCTTGTGCGCCAGAGACAAAGTTTTAACAGGGTGTTGAAAAAAAATCTTCCAACTAAATCACCAGTTTTAAAAAATGACTTACTGTCTGCGTTCGTAAAAAAAAAAAAAAAAGACATTTAATTACACGGAAATGTTGTAGTAAATTTCTTAGTTGCTCCAGTTTGGCGACAATATTGTTACTCTTATTATTATTATCATTATTAATAATTATGATATTGATCATATGAAAGTGGCCACAGAGGATGGATATTGACCCTGACTTTTCAGCTAACTTGCTACTTGCTATGGCTACGAATTCAGTTTGATTAATTCTACAATAGCATGCTAACATGCTAACTCTTTAACAATACACAAACACGTTAGCTAAATATGAATTGTGTGTCTGATGTCGATACAGTTCGCACGATAGCAAGGTAACAAGTAAACATGCTGATTGTTACATGCTAGTTGTTCATTTTTAGCTCCCCCGTTAGCATTTTAACATGGCTACATTGACCTCTGACCTTTATAGTGTATGTGCCTGATTCCAGCTGTGTGAATGTTGAATTTCTGTCATGCTTGTGTAACGTGACGGTTCAATATGTAGTGGTTTGGACTACGCTTGATTAAAGAAACAGCAAGATGGAGACGGCACCTTCACTTTTCTCCTTACTTCGTCCAGATTCAGAACAACAACACTTCCTGTCTCTAAGTCACATATCGCTAAACTGACCAATCAGAGGCAAGAAGGACTTCGACTGAGAAAAATGAAGGGATTCAGGAGGTTATAATGACTGTTTTTAAAGATGCAGCTGTAAATATTTGAACTTGTAAATATGTAAATAATAACTGTGCAAACATAAATATGTAAATAAATAATTACGGTATAAATACTGTAAATATTTTTTTGTTAAATGAATCAAATAGTTAGTATGAACTAACACCTAAACCATACACTTGTGTTATCAATGCTCAGGTTTCCCTACGGCTCAAGGGCTCTCATTTCTGCGGAGGGGCCATCCTGACTGACCGCTGGATAATGACCGCCGCACACTGCTTTACATCAGTCTCGAAGTACTGCCCCACATGCGTATGCTTTACTCCTGAATTCCTGATTGTATGAACATCAGATTGACATGAACTGAATTTACTGTCCTCCCGTGTGTCCAGAGAGTTTCTCAGCGGTGTGACGGTGGCTGTGGGAGAGTTTGATCGCGGAGTGGATGATGAAGAGGAGCAGGTCTTTCGTGTCAAGACTGTCTCAGTGCACGAAAAGTACCACCATGCTTCGCCCATGAGCCATGACATAGCAATGGTAGAGTTGGACCGAGACATCCAACTGGGCAGGTTTCATTTCTGATGATTAGTTTGATTTGATCGATTGATGGTGACACGTTAACACTTATCAAATTTGGTTAAGTCACTGATGTGTGGCTTTTACAACAGGGGTCCACGTCCAGCCAATATGTCTACCTCTGCCTGATGAGAAAATCCTTCCTCAAACCAGTTGCATTGTGGGTGGATGGGGCAGGATAAAGGAAAGTATGTATTTTTCTCTCTTTCTCTCTCTCATCACTAGATATTGTAAAAGTAGACTGGATCCTCTCTTCTATTGTAATCTATTGTGTTGTTTTATAGAAGGTCGTCTTCCTGCGGTACTGAGAGAGGTCCGCTTGGACTTGGTGGACCCAGCCAAGTGTAAATACGTCCTCCAGACTGTAAAAGGTTCAGTTCTGAACCAAGGACCAGTCCGCCCTCAGGCAGCCATGACAGTTCTGTGTGCCGGACCAGAGAGAGGAGGCAGAGATGCCTGTCAGGTAGAAAAACAAATCTGTGACATCTATCTGTTTTTTCCATTTAGTTCAAGAGTCCAGTTCAGACTGGAAGAAGTGAGGCTTCATTTCATTTTTTGTTTCTCGTCCCTCCCCTTCATCCTCTATCCAGGGGGACTCAGGGGGTCCTCTCGTATGTCCAGCAGGGTCGAGCGGAGGTCACTGGGTGGCGCTGGGCGTAACTTCCTGGGGTAAGGGATGTGGTCGGAGTTGGGCAAACAACAGCAGCCGACCCCCTTCCAAAAGAGGATCTCCAGGGGTTTTCACTGATGTCAGGCTGCTGCTGCCCTGGATCAAGCGTAAACTGCGAGAGGGTAATTAAAGATAAGGTTTTATCATTAGATAAGTCGAGCTAATTGTCTCTCGGAAGTCATTATGAGGCCTAACAAGATGATGATTGTTTATCTGTTTGTTTTTAACCATTATTTAGCCGGGGTCTATCTAGTTTATGACACACATACTGGATGATGTGATCAGATGTAGATACAACACGACAAATGTAAAGCCCCCTCGTGGCTCTGTTTTTGGCCTCCACCGGCTCCTGAGATAAGTGTCTACGTTCAGCAGCTAGTTGCTAGCCAGGAAACCAAAACCATGAGCTGAAGTGAACTGAATGTGATCTCAGTGATTTTGACCATGGCATGATTGTTGGGGCCAGACGGGCTGGAGGAGTGCTTCAGCCATGGTTGTCCTTCTGGAAGTTTCTCCCATCTCCACACGGGATCTCTGGAGCTCAGAGTCACCATCAGGTTCTCGGTCACCTTTCTTACCAAGGCCCTTCTAACCCGATTGCTCAGCCTCAGAAAGAGTCCAAACGTCTTCCACTTCAGAATGATGGAGGCCACTGTCCTCTAGGGAACTTTCAATGCAGCAATTTTTTTTTTGCACTGTACATACAGTATAATGTATATATTGGTAAATAATAATAAAGATGTAGTATCTTGTTCATATTTTTATTCTTCATCTGTGTTTACTTTAGCTGACGAGCAGCAGCAGGGAATGACTGTATCGAGTGAGTTGTTTTTCCTTTCATCACAGCAACTCTTATTCATCTATATTTCATCATCTGCACATGCTTCTTTGATGTATGCAGTACTGTGTGTGTGTGTGTGTGTGTGTGTGTGTGTGTGTGTGTGTGTCTGTGTGTGTGTCAGGACTCTGCAGTGTGAGAGATGGGCCTGTAACTGACATTGAGGGAGTAATGAGAAACCCCGCCCTCCCTGGTGATCACTATGGCAACAACGAGTAAGTGACACTTCAGAGAAATAGTGTGATAATGAATCATTGTAACTATGGCTAAACACCATAAATCCATTATTTACAGTGACAAACCATTAATATATATATATATATATATATATATATATATTATTACTGTGTTTTATTTGAAGTTTTGATATCAATAAAAAGATGTATTTGTGGTGTTAAGAACCAAAAACCATCTCAATGTAGTTAAACATCTCCTCTCTCAGGCTTCTCTCTGTCAGCCAATCAGAAGAGAGGACGCTCTGAGCGTCTCGTGATCAAATAAAATATAGCAGATTTCAGGTAGACACTCGGAGAAACCAAATCCTGCAAGTCTTGGATGGTTGGTCAAGGTGGGCGGGGCTTGGGGCATGGCTGAGGGCGGCGACTGCTTTGTTGTGACATCACAAAGTTACAGAAGTTGTTTTAAGGCTCAGTTTCTGAATACAGGCTGTGTGCATTTCTCTGTGGACTGAGCACTTTGATACTTTCACAGTATTAACCTTTATATGATTATTTAACTCCTAACTCCTTACAAAGGAATATCTGACTTTTAGTTTAGTAAAAGTTTCTGTTTCTGTGTGTGTGTTTCCTCAGGTTGTGTGTGTGGAGTATCAGTGTTCCTCCAGGTCACAGTCTCCTGCTGGAGTTTGAGCATTTTGATCTGGAGAATGACTCTTACTGTCGCTACGATCGACTCACCGTGTCAGTCGGGACCCACAGGCCTGTCGGTGAGCTTCAAACACACACAAAGAGCACAGGTTTAACCAGGTAAATATTTATCAGAGACACAACCACTCTGGACCTCTGCAACTTCCCCAGCTGGTGATGTTGAAAGAGTTTTAGGATTATTTGTTTTCTTGTAGACGGCAGCATAAGAAGATTTATATCAATCTCATGTCTGAACATTACAGCAAACACAGAGCTGGAGCTGTCTTATCTACACAATGTATATTGTTGTACTCGTTATTTAATGCATTCAATAATATTTTCTGCACGAGCCACAGTGTGCAGACTTTTTAGTTTGTCTTATGTATAAATGTTCAAGTTTTCTTGTGCGTGGCAGTTCACACAATAAAAATATTGTGTGTCTTTATCGTTATGTTAACTTATACACACATAAAAATGTAAAAACGAGTGTTTATTATAAGATGAAGTTACTTGCTGGAATTATTTCTTGGTGTCTCGGTTTGGTTTTGATCTCTACAGTCACAATGGTACAACCCTCATTTGACAACAACACCTTGGGGGTCGCTGTGTGGTTGTTTGCCTAGAAATAGTTCCAGCACATGACTCCCCCTAAAACAACAAGCTGTCCTTTTTTACATCGCGGACTCCAGGTCTGTAATAAGTGAGAGCTGTTTACAAAAACTCAAATCTGCTGCTAACCTACAGGAAATACTAAATGACACCATATTTTATCCTTCTTTCTTTTTTTTTTTAAACAGGAATATTCTGTGGAAGTGTCCCGCACCTCCCAGTGCTTCTTATCCATTCCCAGAATGCAACACTTCTCTTCTCTTCTGACATTAGCAGAGCAGGAAGTGGCTTTGTCATTAGGCATCGTGCTGTCCAGGGACAATCTGATCCTGGTGGGAAACAGAATATACAATACAAACACACACAAACACAGCCAAATACAATATATACTGTATATCTATATTTTTTATCTATATATATATATATATATATATATACACAGTACAGCATGGCAGGCTGACACACACTCTGCTCTATGACCATCACTTAGCTTAGTGTGTATATACGTACATTATGCTCTATATACATTGGAACATACACAGTGTCACGCTCTGTTGTGTCTCTTGATTGTGGATCTCGTAGCAACCTGGGAGTTGTGCAGGCAGATGTCCCATGACACAATAATGAGCTGCACAAGACACACACACACACACACACACACACACACACTCTGATATGTACTGAGCAGCAGTAGAGAGGATGAACTATTAATGAGTCTTTTATTCTCAGTGTGCAGATGAGTGTGTGCATTAAACAAATGTGTTTGTCTTCTGTGGCGTGTGTGTGTGTGTGTGTGTGTGTGTGTGTGTGTGCGCGCAATCAGGATGCGGGACACTTGTTCTAGTTGAAAATCAGACTGTTGTCCATAGCCCAAACTACCCACAACCCTACATTAATGATTGTGTCCTCCGCTGGGTCATCTATGCCCCACAGGGTCACGTTGTCAAGGTGACGCACCAAACTTTCCACCTGACTCTCCTCTTCTAAAAATAACTTTATCATATAGTTTTGTCCCGAACTGATCAGCTGATGATGGTGTCGTGTTTCAGCTTGAGTTCGCTGATATTGAGCTGGAGGAGTCAGACAGATGCTTGTATGATTCCCTCACTGTCCTGGGAGACGTGGAGCAAACAGAGGAGATAGGTAGGAAGTGGATCAATCAAAAACACTACAACATGCTTCATCCCATCTATTTCTCTTATTTTGTTTGTCTTTCTTTGTTTCTCTTCTCTGTCTTTGTTGGCTTGTTGTAGCGGTGCTGTGCGGTGGCAGTGTTCCTCCTCCCGTCCTGTCCTACCACAGCGTCATGGTGCTTCGGTTCACCTCAGACAGCAGCATCACACGTAGAGGCTTCAGTGCGACGCTGACATTCATCAGCCAAGCAGGTATGTGCGTAGGAGGTGTGTTTGATGTGTGTGAACTTCACTTTTCACCACTAAAGTCCATCCGTTAAGGTTTCAGTGTGAGGTCGTAACGGACAAAATCGCTGGTTCTCAGCTTGTGAGCCCTTGTACCAGGTTGCCTATGACAACCAGATAATGACATCCCCTTCTTAGATTGTTTCATTTGAATAATTATAGAGTCAAACCCTCCATTAGCCCTGAGATGATGTAGCCATGGCTGTGACACATTTGTTCAGGTGGGTGTAACTTAACTACATGAAGGGGGTGTGTGTGTGTGTGTGTGTGTGTGTGTATAGCGAAATAGTTGACAGAGCGCTGTAGTGAAGCTACAGCGTTCCTGAACTCCTGTGGTTCACTGGTAACACATCGGTCTTATCTGATAGATGCACCACGGTCTCACATCCTGTGTGGTTTAATAAAGCTCTCTTGGCCAAGACTATAGCCATATCCATAGCAACCACGAATGCAGCCGTAGTCTGAGCATAGCTGTCAGAGCTCCGCCCTTTGAGTACTGAGCAATATATGCATCGTGTAAACTGTCACATCATGTCTCCTTTCTCTGCAGTATCTGGACAGTGTGTTATAACTGGACTGGACACACACACTAAATAAATAAAAAACTAAAACATCACCCCTTACCGAACATGCCAAAAACACCAACCCCAGACTGAACACCAACTAAATTAGAACTAAAACTAAGATAAGAATAGAAGACTAAATGAAATATACAGACACTGAATCCTCCTCTTTTATCTGCAGACCTCCACCATGATGAGGACAGACCTGGTGCAGAGGGTCAGGGAGGCATTTGGAGAAGTCGCCAAGGTGATCCACGTAACCTCATATGGTCCTCTTCGGCCTCTTGCATGTTCGAGTGTTGACTTAAGGTTTGTAGATTTAGAAAGAGGGCAGGGACAAGAATCTTGAGGCCATAAGCAAGGCACTGAAAGTTCAGCTGCAGCAGTGGATCTGTGGTGATCAACTGTAAACATGTGACTGAAGTCAACTCCCTGAGTGAATTATGGTCCACGAAATGTCGAGAAGCAGTTGTTTGAGACGGCCAGTCTCTACGTTTGTCTCAGGTTGAATATAATTCTCCACCAGCGGGTTTCAGGAGCCGAACAAAGCAGCCTGAGTGGCATTTAGAGCAGCAATGGGACATGTAACACTGGAGTTACAACTGAGATGTGAGAGGCCTTCAAATATATATTAACAGCTGACTGACACACATGCTCCTTCAAACTACCTCACACACTCAAAATCCCACATAGATTTTAACATATCTGTCTTTGTAAACGTATCGAATATTGACTATAAAACTTCTTTTACTTGTTTTAACACAGATTATATTCCTTTCTCTTTTCTCTCCTCTGTCCCTTTCTCTGTGTTTTTGGTGAGAAACAAGTCCTAAATATTGAAGTACAAGCTGTTCCAGAAATGGTACAAAAGTACGATTCAGTCCGTGTCTCCATGGGGGGAAAAAAAAATCTCACTTCTGTCACTGAACTAACACATTGTGGAGCCTTTGTTGTCAGCTCCATTTTCAGCCAATTTAAAAGTGAATCAGAGCTTCAGTATTAAGACAACAACACTGGCAATATGGTCGTTGTTTATGCTTGAGTTTAGTGTGGAGTTTTAATGCAGCTACTGAATACTGATTCAAAAGCTTGTCCACCTTCACAGTGATATAATATAGGAAAGGACGCTGATGACTTTTCTACTTTTCTAATCATTTCTGGCATTTCCGGCACAGAATATCAGTTTTGAGCTTCCTCATTTCAAAAACATCAGCACGCAAAAAACAAAAAACCTGCAGCAGTGAAACCTTTTGTAGTTTATTTGTGATCCTCATCCACATCCTCTGGATCCTCTGCTCTGCACCTGCATCTCCATACTACAGTACACATGAGAGAGCTAGTCAGTAGCAACGTTGCTGCTCATCTTCATCCCTCCCAGAGAGATTAAATCTTTCAACAGGAAGCCGGACCGGAGAAACACGCGTCTACAGCTGTGTTTCCTTCAGAGAAAGAGCAGTCCACCTTTAGTTTCTCTCATTTCCTCTGTGAACTAATTTCTGTCGTGCTCTTCTTCTGTTCAGCAGGCGATTCATTATTAATCTGTGTTTCTTTATACTCTTTGAGTCAGGAGTCAAACTGGGTTATACAGTCTGATGGGTTCCCACAGAACGAGAGTGGCAGCATTTTTTCATCAGACTGTAAATTTCTCATGAGTCCCATCTGAAGTCAGCTTTTTCCAAAACTTTATTCTACTCCCTTCATCTGACTCGCTCCTCGTTTTATTGTCATCTGCCTTCTCCCTCTCTGTCCCCCCCTTCGTCAGCACCCGGTTTGGTTGTAAACCTGTCAGTTCTCTCTCTCTCTCTCTCTCTCTCTCTCTCTCTCTCTCTCTCTCTCTCTCTCTCTCTCTCTCTGTGGTTGTGTGTGTGTGTGTGTGTGTGTGTGTGTTTCCAGGGTTCACCCTCACCACACCCAGTTGTATCTGTGACGCTGCTTTGTTTAAGGCTTTTTCTTTTCCCCCCTCTCCTCCTGTGCCAAGACTGTGAAACTGGGAGCTCTGCCCACTAATGTGTGCAATGACTCAGACTTGACGAGGTGCAGTCGAGGAAACTACTGCACAGCAACTCCGTACACAATAGTTCTGTGTTTTAACCAGCCTGTCAAAGTGCCAGTGAGCGCAACACACGCTGGACATCCACCAGACAGAGATGAGTATCACATGATGCAGCAAGACACCCAGTGTTATGGCCACACAGCTCATGTGTTTCCCCTCAAATATGATATTATTACCCTCGAATTCCTCTTCATCAAGTTATTCAACTGCAGAGAAATGCTGTTTATCTGCCTAAAATTCATTTCACAACATACTGTAGATAAAAGAATTAAGTAGATACCTTGAACGCATGGTTATGACCCTATAAAAACAAGTTATATCTATTTGTGTCCCATTTAATCAACCGTTTCACAACTGCAAAGATTTATTTTACAACCTCATAAGAGGGTCCTGACCCCCAGATTGAGAATCATTGCCTTAAAATATGAATATAATAGCCATAATTTATGCTTAATAATGATCAAAGTAGTCACTAATTGCATGCTTGTAGTTTCTTATGTACTGTAAATGATTTTTCACTTGTTCAGGAGTCATTTGTGAAACATACAACATAGATAAACATTGATTTCACCTGCCACAGGAAGTGACCTTCCATATATATAATGTTATAACAAATCTTGCTGTCAGTAGAAAACTATAGGGAACTGTTGGGCCGACATACAGGGTAAAAGACGTGGTTGTAGTGCAGGGCGCCCTCTAGTGACACTTTATAGGAACTAAAGTGAAACCAGTGAAAAGAATTAATCACAAAATAACAAAGTCACGTGAATAATAATAAAATATAATCTATGTGAGAATGGCTGTTGTCAGGACTCAAGGATAGGGTTAAAGATTTTTTGAACATTACACATATATTTCATACATGATGTCATCATGTAGCGGGATGACAGCAATACGTATAACAATGGTGTTCATTGTATTTATATGCCTGTCTCAGTCTTACTGTGGATTAATGGGATTTTGTCCATGTGTTCCTCTTTAGTAACTTTAGTTTTTAGTAAACTGGCTTTATTTCTCACCTTGGCAGCAACACAAATTGGAAACAGGAACAGACTCACAGCAGGAGAATGACTTTCTTTCTCCACCTGTGTCGTTGCAGGACGGACACAGGTGGAACTAATAACACTAACGAGCCCTGTTCCATTAAGTGTCCTAGTGAGATGTGACAGGGAGCCGGCATCTACATTACCAAGGCCCTGAAACGGACACACCTAAATGGAATTCAACCATTGTTAATGTTATTGGTTCCACCTGGTGTTTTTAGCTGCTTTTACAAGTCAGAAACCAAACCTAATCAAAAAAATATTTTAAAAATTGCATCTCATCCGTTCACACGGACCACATGTTCACTCTGTGAGCTCAGCTGTAGTGTGACTTCCTCTGTCTGGTGTGAACAAACTAAGCAGCTCCACTGCTGTAGCTGTGGCTTAGTGCCCGATGATACTGAGGAACTTGTCGGTCGTTCTCTACACAAAAGCAAAGATCTTTCTCTCCTTTTCTTTTTTTTAATGAATTTTGTATGAGAAAAGTTAATGTTAGCTGGTTTATGTCACAGATTTTTCCTATGTGACCTGTCTGTATACATATATATATATATACAGACAAATTACAATCTTGTTCCAAATCAAAATAGTTCTGCCTGAAAATATTGTTAGTGGCAACTCAGGAATAACAATTCGGCAGAATATAGCACAACATAAAAGGAAAAATCTTAGACCCATGATGTAATTTTGCCTTTCAGGTTCATGCATCACAGTTGGCATGAACATTATGGAATCACAAACAACAGGTTCAGACAATGCTTTATTTATAATTTGCGACGATTACCTCACAAAATACAATATACAAATATACTATACACAGTTTATATCTGTGTTAAATAGTTTGTAAGAGAGTTTTGATATTAGATGTGATAAAATGCCCTGCTGTTTGTTCTTATATTATATTATTTATGATAATGCAGGTGTAGGAAGAGGAATAACTTACAGCATGTCTTCACCTAATATCATGTCATTATCCAGCGTCCTGATTTATCCATTCTTGACTTATTTGGAGATGATGGCAGCCTCGTTGTCCATTCTGTGTGTTTTAGTGAGCCTGGATGTCGCTGACCCAGATGTGCATCAGTCCAGCAGCAGAGCCCTGTCCGACCGGGGTGATGTGGACCAGAGGATGGGCTCAGATGATGAAGACTATATTGAAGAATCCTCGGGGACTGTGTAGTAACCTGCTAGAAGGAGGCGTCTGTCTGGACAAGCCTGCTGTACATTTCAACGTGTGTAACATGTGGAATAACACTGGTGGTGCGTTAAGCTCAGATGAGGATGACTGAGGCTGTACTGAAGGTAGATCACCAAAGTGTTTTTGTTGAATATAAAGGCTGAGAAGGATTCACAGAATGCAACACAGACTTTTATATCCAATTAAATTGGAGCCTCAACTTAACATGATTATTGTTACAGTAATTTTTTTCATACAAGATTATAGAGATCCGGACACTTCATCTGTTATGTTGCTATCACTTGGCGTGGCAGAGACCGGACACTTCATCTGTTAGTTTAAGTATTCCACTTCTCTGCTCACTTGCTAACTTGTTTTCACACTCTTAATGTGACAATAAATACCAGAGGTTAGCGTAAAATAATTTTGTCATCCTGTTTTTAGCCATGCTACATCTGGGAGTGGTGATGTTGGTCTGTCAGTCAGTTTGTCCAGACTGAAATAGCTCAACAATTACTGGCTGGATTTCCATGAGATTCTGAACAGACATCCATGGTCCAATCCTGAAAAGGCTTTTCTCCCTTACATTTAGTTGACAGCATCCGTCACTAGTAACTTTACTATTTAAAATTTTATACACAAAACACAAGTACATTCTTACGTGTTTTTGCTTTAGTAACATTTTCAATGCAGGAATTTTACTTGTGACTCTTTGTACTATTTTTTAATTTTTACAGTGTGGTATTACTACTTTTACTGAAGTAATAAATATGAATACTTCCTCCACCACTGCTCCTCTCAAAACTGTTCAAAAAACGTGCTTTTATAATTTACTTTGCAGTCATTCAAACATTGTTCAGAAATGTCTGTAAGTCTCTAAGAACTCACAGTCTTTTTCCATTATCAGAACTGTTAGTTATTTATTTACTGGATCACAGAATTTTCTATCGTTTTATTAAAATGCAGATCGTTTAAAAATAAATTCTATTGTATGTTTCATCGACTTTGAAAATGCAAAGACTTGTCATTTTTCTCTCTGTGATGAATAAAATAGTTTCTCTTCCAGCGGGTCTCAACAGCTCCAGAGTTTATGTAATGTCTCTCTGTGTGTCGGTGTCCCCTCCCCTCTGCCTGTGGTGTGATTTCAAGGCTCTGCTCCTCACTGCCTGCATACCACCTCTGTACTATGTAGTGCCATGATCATATCTGCCGTCCTATTGGTGCTCTGGACCGTGTGTCACCTTCCCCCCAGCAGGAAGCCACACCCCTTTAAAGGCCCTTTACTTTCTGTGTGTACGTGTGTGTGTGTGTGTGTGTGTGTGTGTGTGTGTGTGTGAAGGCTATCATTGCTCTGTGCAGACTCTGATCTCTCTGGCTTTGTGAGAACGAGGCTCTGACACACTTTACATTTTGAAACTATGGACGAGAACTTGGTGAGAATGGACCTTCACTTTATTTCCCTTTTTAATTTCTCCTCTGTATCTCTTTTTTTTTGTACCTGATCATTGAAGAACTGCTTGATCTTACTCAAACCCTGAGATTGTATTTATCTGTTCTGTTTTGTCATTTAACTGTAGTGTGGTGTAAGTCACTCATAATGCATATTAAAAAATGGCAAAATGCTTAATGTACACTGATGGAAACCATTTCTTCTGTACAAAACTAATACTCGTCCAAACTGTCCATGATCTTTGTCTTGCAGGTGATCCCAGTGGTGGC
The DNA here is from genome assembly GCF_002814215.2 of Seriola lalandi dorsalis. NCBI lineage: Eukaryota > Metazoa > Chordata > Actinopteri > Carangiformes > Carangidae > Seriola > Seriola lalandi. The sequence goes on along the minus strand of NW_019524696.1, from coordinate 24,495 downwards.
GGCTTTTTCCGTGGTGGTGGTGACGGTGCTGTACTTCGTCCTGCGAGCTTCTGCAGGAGGGAAGAAGCTACCTGTCACTCTGCAGGACCCTGTGGTCAAATATTCACTTCCACTTATAAACAAACAGGTAGGTTGCACACAAACTCATGCACTGATGCAGAAAATAAGATCTGCACTCACATTAATTCTCTCCTTTCTTTCCACTTTGAGTCTGCAACAAATAACAATGACAAATGACTATTTGTAAGTTTTGCTATTGCTATATAGCCAACGTTAGCATTAGCAGCTGTTTACTTACCAGTCTTGCAAAGATCTCAGCCATTGTTGCATTTACAAAACAAGAGGTTTTAATATGACCTCTGAGCAGCGCTACTTCTTCAAGACAGATTGGACACCACAGTGACTCGGTATTGGAAAGTGACGAGTCGGGCCGGTCAGGCTGGAGTTAGCTGGTTAGCGTGCTAACTTCAGTAGATGAAAAAAGGGATAGGAGAAGCAAAACAATAGGGTTGCTTTCCACCACTGGAGACAGCTGTTGGTGAGAAAAAGGAATAAAGTCTGATGCTGAACTCGAAACGTTTCCTCTACACAGGTAAGTGAACAGCTGTTAATGCTAACACTGGCTATATAACACTAGCAAAACTTACAAATAGCTGCTTTAAACTGTCCATCATGAGTCTGACAATGTTATGGGAGTGTAATACTGACAGGATTGAGTAGGCTGCATTTGAATTTATTTGTTATTGATGTACAAACTAACATAAATCAAGATCTTGCAAGTGTATGTACTATTTAAGTTGGGTGTGTGTCCTTGTACAGGAAATCAGTCATGACACAAAGAAATTTCGTTTTGGCCTTCCATCTGGAGCTCATATCCTTGGACTACCAATAGGTAAGTCCTTTGTTTTCTTTTCTTTTCCCATACTTAATCTAATTTATAAAATTCCTCACTAGAAGGATTTTCTGCCAGTCCATTAAGATTGTGAAAGTATCTCTGAGACACTCCGAACAGCGGTTGCACAGTAGTTATTTTTCTTCTGAAGGTCCAGCACCTCTGGCCTTATGAGCGTTTGTCCTTCTTCTTCTTCTTTGATTCAAAGTATTTTCAAATGTGACAATAAATGAGAAGATCAAGTTTTTAGCTTCTTCTGATTGTGCATGACAGTGACTGAACATCAAAGGATCAATGATGTTTAGAGAAAATGTGTTTGATTAGGAATGTTAAAAAGTCAGAGACTGCAGTGAAACATAAGCCCTTCAAAAGACGAAGTGAGAGAATTTGTTTATTGAGCTCAAATACACCTTATTGTCATCACATCACAGTCCTTCTCCTATGCCTTAACATCTTTCCCAGGTCAGCATGTGTACCTGTCAGCCAAGGTGAACGGCAGTCTGGTGGTCAGAGCCTACACCCCAGTCTCCAGTGATGAAGACCAGGGATATGTTGACCTAGTGGTGAAGGTAAAATTAAAATTGTCTCGTTAGCTGGACGAACTATTGGTTAGCTAGCAATGCTAAGAGGTCATTTGAATGCCTTGTAAACACCTGTTCTCCAGGTGTACTACAAGAACTGTCATCCCTCCTTCCCAGAGGGAGGGAAGATGTCCCAGCACCTGGACAACATGGCGATCGGAGACGCCATTGACTTCAGAGGACCCAGCGGACTGCTGGTGTATAAGGGAAATGGTATGGCACGTGTGTTTGTGAAAAGGAAAAAAGAAAAGAAAGAATAGTAAAGGTACTCTATATAATTGTGTACAGTATATTTACATAGATTTGCAGTTACTTTCTGTCACCAGCAGATGTCACTGTGGTACAATATAACTCTGAACCGCTTTGGCTGCCTGACACTGAGACCTCCTCTTTTCCATCAAGGTCAGTTTTCCATCCGACCGGACAAGAAGTCAGAGCCCAAGGTTCGGAAGTGTAAACACGTTGGAATGATCGCAGGAGGAACAGGTTCATTTAGATTTTTATTATTTCTATTAAACTCTTATGAGTGACTCTGATGTGCAATAATGTATGAAATCTCTGCAGAATGAAATATCCTGCTTGCTGTGCTCTAGATAAAGGGATTGTTCTGTAGGTGGTGACTGGGGAACAGTTCTACAAGTGTGTGATTATGGTTTAATTTTTCTCTTAAAAGTCTAATATCACACTCAAAATGGTCCAGGGGTTTAACTTTAATAACCATTTGATGAAATTTGGTTTGCGGCCCCGCTGTTGACGATATAATTTTATTGAAAAATGAGAAAAGACAATTTTACTCCCCTGTCTTCCCCTCGGTTAGATATAAATCATCCCCTAAGACCAACTTCAGTCTTTCTCTATCACAGGTATCACTCCCATGCTGCAGTTAATTCGCAGGATCACAGCAGATCCCAATGACAACACCCGGTGCTCGCTCATATTTGCCAACCAGGTCAGCTCTGTGCAGTATATTGTTTTTTGGGGATCTTTTCTAGTGTGTTATTGTCAAAGAGTATTACTGTACATAAATGAAAAATACTCCTCTGGAGAAATAACATGTCTTCCACTCACTCCCTCTCAGACTGAGAAGGATATCCTGCTGAGGGAGGAGCTGGAGGAGGTAAAGAAGAATCATCCCGACAAAGTCAAGCTCTGGTTTACGCTTGACAAACCTCCGCAGGGTAAGGAAGGATTTCCTCATTTATGGACTGGTGGGCTTCTACTCCATATAAGCTGCACCATGTATTAAAGGTGAAACATTTATCATACAGAACAGGTATCTTAAAGATATTATTATTAGCTCTAAACCAATGAGGCAACAGGTTGTACTGTATGTGGTCCTAATTTTGAAAAGCACAATCACCACAGTACATTAACATGAGACAGAGGCTACCATGATTTTAGTATATTGCAAAAAAAAAACAATTAAATTTTACCTGTTTTTAAACTGTTCTGTGTGACAACGTGAAAGGAGTCCTTGTATTGATAAATTGTCACCCGTGTCGGGAGCTCTCGTCAGCTCTGCACAGAGTGTTTTCAGTTAATTGTCTTGGTTTTACGGCTCACAACTTTACTGTTTTGGTTCGGTCTCTCTTCGGTCTCGTTTTACGCAGCAGTTGGCAGATGTGTGCTACCTGCCTAGCAACAAACGACAGACGGACACAGTTAGGAACTACAGTAGATGGTGAGCATAGTGGAGCATTTAGCAGCTAAAGAGCCGGGTGTATTCCTCCAGGGTTGGACTTACACATATCAGCAGGCCAGGAACAGACTCTGTATCTGCTGGATGTGTTGACAGGCGATATAACATGTTCATTTGTTGTCAAAATGAAATGTTTACTTCTCATAATGTGGGATCTGGTGAAAACATTTTCCATGTCTAATTTTACCATGTTACCATACAGGATGTATATGTGAGTATTAGTGCAGTGCCAGGCTGTATGATGACTAAATCTTAAAGCCCAGTCCTTCACTGCTGAATATTCAAAGTGAGAAACCAAACAAAGACTCCTCCGCTGGAGGAAAATCCTTGCAGGCCAAGGAGGGAGATAGCTCCACCCGGGTGTTACAGTAGCTTAGCAAAACGCTCATGTCTTCGTTTGCATAATCCTGAAAGTGAGCAGAAATTAATGAGCATAATATTGTTACATAATCTCTGTTGTGAAGGCCTCGAACGGCTCTTGTATTCTGTCCTGTTGCATCTTCATTGCTTCCACACAGAAAAGAAACCCATTGGCCCTTGATCATTATTCATTTGAAGAGGTGAGCTTGCTCTTCATTAGCAATGTCATTATTTGGTTGCCATGGAAGGAGAGATGACTATCTGTGGATGAAAGCACAAGATGAACAAATCGCCTCACGTTTCTCGTTATTAATGACTTCATTGACACCAGCAGCTGAAAGCTTTATCTTTCCCTAGAGATCAAAAACTAGGCAGATAATTTCATTACTGATTTAATTCTTTCTTTGAACGTCCTTTCCCTTAATGCTGGGAAGAAGAAGAAATCCGCTTTTGCTTTTGCTTACCTCTCACCAACAGGCTTCCCTCTGCTGTGGCAATGGGCAAATACAGATGAACTAAAAATGATAGAAAGAGGAAGTGTTTAATATTTATTATAGTGGAAGTGAAAAACGCATCTAAGACAGATTTTTCTGGTGAATAAGTCATAAATGAGTTTCTCTGAGTCAGCTGTCTCTTTTGTCTTGTCTTCCAGACTGGAGCTACAGTTCAGGATTTGTGACCTACGACATGATCAAGGACCACCTCCCTGCTCCGTCCACCGATGTCCTTATTGTCCTGTGTGGTCCTCCACCAATGATACAGAATGCCTGTCTGCCAAATCTGGACAAGCTGGGGCACAAAACAGAAAACATCTTTTCTTACTAGGGTTGTGGTTACCTACAGAGCTGCTTTGTTTCCTGTAACCATTCAGTCATAAATCACTGTATGAACATGCTGATGGTCTAATACTATCCAAAACGGGTTTACTATGTATGCCTGATGCTGATCACGCTGCTTTTGTCATCCAAGATTTTCAATGTCAGTGACACTAGAGCAACTAAGTGCCATCAAGATTACTAAGTAATACTGCTATGAAAATTACAAGGGATTCAGGTGTACTTTTATCTACAGTATCAAACTGCCTATCATATTACCTTTTATACAAGAATCTGTTTTTGAGGCCAAAATTTAACTTTTTGTTAAATAAAGAGAAAGGTGTAAAAACAACAGTTTTGCTTTTAATGCATACAGTATGTTTAGACTAATTACTCAAATGTATTGTATCGTAATGTATTGTAATCCTAGTCTTTGTGTTTTAAGCTATTGGCCACCCAAATAGAACAACTGCAACTAAAATGAACCTTCTTTTAAATTTATGGTAAATTATTGTTTAATTTGTTAAGTTACTTAATCTAAAATCACCTATGAGAGTAATACAAACAACAGCAGCAGAATCCATCATTAGCGCAGAATTTAAAACATATTAATGTATTATGTAATTTATACACTAAATAATCTTTTGTCTATGCTAAATTGTCTTGAGACCGATAAGATCAAAGAAAAACACTTTTTAAGTATGAGCGTTTAAGGCGCTGTAGTGGCACGACTTAATTTTTTTATTTTTACAAATTAGGCTTTTATCTGTTGTATATTGTCAGATATGGTTGAAAGCTTCACAACAAAAGAATAAGTGGAGCTCAAGTGGTTGGTTACTCTACTGAGTTTTCTTTGATGAGGCGTTCACAATCCCTAAGCAACATTTTTCCGACACCCCGTTAACGCATCACCGGGTAATGGGCGTGTTTCTCCTCACCAACATGTCGGCGTAGGAGTTTCAACCAAAACTTTACAGTCAATATTCACTAAGTTTGGACGTAGAACAGTTCGCATTTGGAAGAATATGGTGTGCGAGCGTAGCGCAGACTTAGTCAAACCTTATGAGAGTGGTTTATTTTGTAGGGTTGTAATTTTTATAGTATTTATTAGCATAAACTTCGGGGTCTGTGAATGTGAGGGAATCAGCCCAGAGAAATGTCTCATCTGGGGTCTGGGTTTGAACCCCGACAGGGTTTTACCGGTCCGCTACTTCTATATTCAGGCGGTTAATTCAAAGGGAGAAAACCTGACTTTGTCTCCAGGTAAATGATTACACACGTAGCATGAGCTCAAAAATGTCATTGTGTTAAACATCGCATCACCGTAATGCTAGTAGAGCATTTTCTAGCCAAAACAGCTAACAAAACGACCGTTGGATCATTGTTAAGCTAACACCTGACCTATGTTGCAACATGTTTCTAAATATTATCAATAGACGTAGCTAGCTAATTTGTGTTGTTAGCAACGAAAACGTGTCAACACGGTGCAATAATCATTACTAGTGTCTCATTTAGCTTTCTAAACAGTTTCAGTGCTTGTTTTAACCATGAGAAAAAGTCTTTAGGTGTGTTTGTTCAGCTAACATCAGGGCTAGGTGCATCTGTGCAAAATTTAATGGAAGGCTATACTGTTCATTAAGCCCTGCAGCAAGATGGAAATAAGTCGTAGGTGTCACTGAAATGCTCTTTACGTGTGCTGTTCAGGTAAAGACACATTCAAAGTGAAGATAAGCTCCCTGGACAAGAAGGAGCACATCCGCATCCACGTCCCCCCACCTCTGGACAGAGAAGACGGGTCCTTCCTTGTGAGGTACCGGCTCTACGGCACAGCGCTGAACGGTCTGAAGATTGACGTCCTGCACAATGATGCTCCAGTTGCCATGTCACCCTACATCATGCAAGGTCCGTGTTGCAACATGCATTAAGAAACGCAGGCACAGCTTCACTGGTCAAGTCCATATTAACATTGGCAAGAAAAATAAGTGAACCTTTTGGAATTATCTGCTTTTATTGTCTTGAAATGTGACCAGATCTTCATCTAGGTTACAGTTATCAACAAACACAATCTATTTCAATTAATACACATATTATTTTATTGATCTTGTCCTTATAGAACACATCATTCAAACATTCACAGTGTAGATTATAAAAAATATGTGAACCCTTAGGCAAATGTTGGGTTGCTCTGAGAGCTCAAGGCACTGCAACTTAAGAAAACACATGCAAATAGACGAAACACAAGCAAATTAAGAACACATCTTCACCAATTTGACAACATGCGCAGCAGTTCTCAGGAAATGCCTCAAAGTAAGAAACCAGTTATTAAAGACAAACATACACCACACACTACAGGGCTGTACTGCAAAAGAACGCCCACAGAGTTTCACCTGAATGTCCAAATCTATGTATGTTGACTGCTGGCCTTAAAACGAAGCTTCTATGAGCCTTTCATGGTCATTCTTACACAAAGTAAATGAATATTCTGTTATTCTAACATCATTGGTCATCAACGCCAGTCACAACCTGTCTTCAATAAACACACAACATGCTTTGAAACATGTGGAGGAATTGTGCAACATCCTGTCTCAGAAATGCTACACCACTACTGTTTCATAAATAACACCATATATTTTTGTGGTCAACATTACATTTGGACACAAGTCTCATTGCAAGAGTTTGACACCAGCTTCCGTTTCATATATTTATCTCCAAAATGCTCAGTTAGTTCTGAGAATAAATGGAACAAATGTCACCATGTTTTGTCCTGTGACTGATATTCTTCATGCTCAGGTCCGGTCTATCATGAATACTGTGACTGTCCTGAGCCCGATGCCTCCGCCTGGCGTAGTGTGATGCAGTGTCCCGCTGAAGAGCCTCAGATTCTGGCGGACTTTAAATCCTTCCCCAGCGTTGACCTGCAGTACATCAGACAGGAAGTGCCTCCGAGATTTTCTAACAGAGGAGGTCTCATTCACTACGCCATCATCGACAACCAGCTGTACCGCCGCACTCTGGGCAAATACACAGACTTCAAGATGTTCTCTGATGAAATGCTGCTCTCTCTAACAAGGAAGGTAAAGTTGTGTGATAATAATATTACTGCTGAGAGACTGCACATGGCATTGTGGGATTGCTGATTTCAGTCTCCTGGGACTCATCATTTTCTGTTGAAGGTGAGGGTGCCTGATGTGGAGTTCTTCATCAATGTTGGCGATTGGCCGATGGAGACGAGGAGGTCGGATGCTGTTCCTGTCTTGTCTTGGTGCGGCTCCACAGACACCCGTGACATTGTCCTTCCCACTTACGAGGTCACACACTCCACCCTGGAGGCCATGAGGGGTGTCACCAATGACCTGCTGTCTGTCCAGGGAAACACAGGTAACACACACACACACACACACACGCTCTCTCTCTCTCTCTTAAGACACTGTGTGACCCACTGTAGCAGTGATATACAATTAGGTCAGTGGATTTTATATCTGTCTGTGTAAGACGTGCCAGTTTATGGGGGTAAAGTTCATACATTTACACCGCAGACTCCAGTTCTGTGAACTCTTGTGTTAACACTGAACAATAATAAAGGATCATGGTGAGAATCTTTCGTATGCAGCTCGTCGCCATGTGGTCGATACAGTGATCTGCTACATTGTGAGGTTTTTAGTGGCCTAATTTGTGTGAAAAGTTTGTGAATTTAAAGTAATTTTCAATCCCACAAAATCAAAAGTCATCCATCACTGCCACAATCTACCTGCTATAGTAACATTTGTTTGATCTTCTCTTTTTCTCCTTTGTCTTTTATGATCGTGCTTTTGTAAAGAAGCTAAACTTAAACCAAAAACTAGTTTATTTTTGAAGCTGGAAAAAGATTAGAAGTGGCCACTTTCTGACCTGTATTACCATGGATTCCTAAAATGTATATGCCGTATTTACAGTCATCTTGTTCAGCCTTATAATCAGTCATGTGTGAGGAAAAAAATGACAGTTGATAAATTTGAATAATGAGTCTCGATATCTAGACACCCTTTCGCCAGGCTCAACATGTCCTCATAGTACAAGCTGTGGATGTTATTTTATTGATCTAGAGTGAAATAATGTTATTTTCTTACAGATAGTTTTGGACCTTTAAATCTACATTCATCTACACTCCTTTGAGTACTAAGCACAATAGTGTTTGTTTGATATTCCCCTTTACATATCTAAGTACTTGTCCCGTTCTGTCACTTACAGCTCTTTGTGCCTCACATTTTTTAACCTTCTTCCAGGGCCTCCGTGGGTTAACAAAACATCACAGGCGTTTTTCCGTGGCCGGGACAGTCGAGAGGAACGTCTTCAGCTGGTCTCTCTGTCCAAGCAAAACCCGGAGCTGCTGGACGCCGGCATCACAGGATGGTTCTTCTTCAGGGACAGAGAGAAACACGTAGGCAAAACACCACTTGTTGGATTCTTTGACTTCTTTAAGGTGAGGAAAAATGTCTTGTATATTTTTGATGTGGTTTCTCCTTTACAGTCACAAATAGCCTCATTATGATAAACACAATACACATTTTCAGAACTTTATATTAAAAATTGGTTTGACTTTTTCCTCTCTTTTAGTACAAGTACCAGGTGAACGTGGATGGAACAGTGGCAGCGTATCGTTTTCCTTACCTGATGCTCGGGAGCAGTCTGGTTCTGAAACAGGACTCGCAGTATTATGAACATTTCTACAGCTATTTAGAAGCGGGAACTCATTACATTCCTGTGAAGAGAAACCTGTCAGACCTTTTGGAGAAAATCAAATGGGCCAAAGAGAACGACGCCGAAGCCCAAGAGATGGCCAGAGTGGGTCAGGCAGCGGCCAGAGAGCTCCTGCAGCCCAGCAGACTGTACTGTTACTACTACAGAGTGCTGCACATGTACTCGGAGCGACAGACAGGACAGCCTGCACAACATGCAGACATGGAGCTGGTGCCTCAGCCAGACGACCACACTGCTGCGTGCACGTGTGGGCGGAAAAGCCACAAAGAAGAAGCCAACACGAAAGATGAACTATGATGGAATCTGTCGTTAGTCTTTTTTCTCTGAATCATTCCTGACAAATAAAGAGTGAAAATAACTGAATGTTCCTGATGAGAACACAAGAAAAAGTCAATTCACAATTTATAATTATAGTTGTTGCCTTTATTTTGGATAATAAAGGAAGCTGTAGGGCAGATTTACAATAAAAAGTCTCATCCTGAGCCATTTTTCAATATGAAGCTGCAGGAACAAAATTATAGTCTCTCTCTTTATTTTTTAATATTGTGTGTTATATTGTTGTTTTGTACCTTTTGTAAAGCTCCTTTTAGTCATGTGAGGAAGTGGGGATATGATTACTGTTTTGTAAACGTGCCTTTTCATTGGATATTTGTTTACAGTATTAACCTATGGTAAATAAATCTTATACACTACTGTACATTGTGGTAAGATATTTTCTCTTACCGTGTCCCCACAAGAATGTATTTAATAATCATATAAAAAACCATGAATCATAAATCATGGCCTCCACCCTGGCATCATTTCTACAGCTTTCAGCTGAATTTGAATCGTGACACACTTTGTTCTTTTAGTTAGCCTAAAGCTAACTACTGCTGATGCCATGTGCATTTTACAGCCTTCTTAGAAGCTTTGAGTCTAACTGTAGATCTGATAGATCTGATCAGGACTTCAGCATTCAGGAGAACAAATTTCCCTTAAATTCTCTTGGACAGGTCTTTGACATTGTCACACAAAATGTTTTATAAAAAAGTAAAAACTATATAAAACACAACAACAATGCACTTATTTGTTTCATTTTTATAAATGTTGGCAGAAAATATTTTTAATAGTGTGCTTTTTTCCATTGGTTTACTATGGTAACAACAGTCAAACAATATTACAGCAAACAAAAACATTAAAACAATATTATAGACAAAAGAAATTAAAGAGACAAAAGATGTTTTCTAACCCTCTCTGTTATAAATCTCTATTTGAGAATGTATTTTCCGTGCCATTGTGTGAGTCTGAATGAAATGACACATCAGTCGCTTTTTTTTTTTTTAAACATGTTTCACAGTGACTGCACCTAAAATTAAATATACCACACGCACTCACTCTTCACGGAAACAGTTCACTCAGCCATCATTTTAAGCCGCGGCAATATGTGATGCAAATTTAAAGAACATAAGAAAATCCCCTCGAGAGCAGTTGTTCCAGGTAAAAGTACTTATGGACTAATCGAGCGCTCTTCCAACCAGCAGAATAGTTCATGCAAAATCATTTAGCTCAAGCTGCTTATGCAAAACATCACTGTAAAGCAAGCCTCGATTCAACTCAGATTTACATATTGTCCACACACAGCAGGTAGCTGGTGACAAAAACATGGATGATTGCAAGTGTGTAAAGTCATTTCATGGTTATTTTTGTCTGTTTTGGGACTTTAAAGGAAATATTCCCCTTTTCCTAGGTGGTTTGAAGGGGGCTGCCCTAGTTCACTTTTTCTGGGTTGTGAAATGGAGGAAATCCCACAATTCAGGCTTTTTTAGTGTTAATTTTACTGGTAGGTTGGACATCTATTCTCATAATGTTTGCTCATTTGAGTTTACATCAAAATGGTGTGTTCAGTTCTTTTTGTCTTTGAGGAAGTCTTGCTGTAAATCACATCTAATAGGACTTTCTCATATTTTAACCTGTCCGAGCAGGAAAAGCACAGGTGTAACTAATAACACTAATGACGGCAATCATTGCAATATCAACAACTGGTATAGGTTTAAAATAACCCATCATTTTCTTTTCAAAGGCCTCTCACTTTATAAAACTCAACATTTTAATAAGACGGGACATCGTTTATCAAGGGACACATCAAAAACTTCCACACTTATTTAACATAAATTGTATTACTGTGGTCTTGTATCATGTTATTGGTCATCAAAATTATACAGAGTCTCTTTGGGTCAGCTAAATTTAATCATGAGAGTGAGAGGATCCCCCTCTCTCTTGGTGACAATAGCCTGCATCATTCCCGAAGGTGTATGGAGATACCTCGAACCTTTGAAGAAGTTCTCAATAAATGGTCTGTCAATCTTGTTGCACTTCCCAATGGCTGCCTCGAAATTGTTGCTGAGGACTCCATAGATGTTCTCCTTGTCGTTTTTCTTCCCAAAGAACAAAAAGAGGGCGTAGCAATCCTTGCCGATGGAGGTGCAGAAGTCCACTAACCTTTCGTACACAGTCCTGTTGCTGGACTCCCTCTGGGCCATCTGTACGGACTCACTGCAGGCCTCTGAGGGGACGCCATTCTCCTCAGCGTCCTCTCTCTCCGGCAGGTGTAGGACCTGCACCGCGATCTGGATCCGAGGGTTCTTGGTGGGCTTCTCCAGCACGGCCCAGACCCAGTCAGCCCCAAGAAGGATGCGCTGCTCGGGCGTCATGGCTGTGCAGTTGAAGGTGTCCGTCATGTTGAGGCAGACACTCTGGGAGATGTAGGTCATCAGGAAGACCTGTGGGAAGATAACAGACAACTATGAAACAGTTTGATACCTCCAGATGGTTAATGATCAAAGCATATAATTGATCAATGTACATACCTGAGTCAGCACCTCAGGGCTCGGGTGGAACTTGTCCTCCGGGTCCTTGAATAGGAGGTACTCCTGGGTTCTAGACGAGGCGGCAGAGATGCAGTCGTTGAATAGAGGTATGAAATCGTTGGGCTTGACAACCGGGGGCCTCCTCAGCGTGGAGAAGATGCTTTGTCGAGGGGATATGTTCCGATCGACGGTCGGTTGGCTGGTTGGGGTGCGTCTCAAAGAGAAGAAGAATTTTGAGCTCTGTGAGGGGTTAGAAGTGGGTTTGCTGATGGTCTGGCCCATGGTGGACTTATGATGGAGGGCAGGAGTTCAGAGAGTGGTCTCCCTGATACACTGGAAACACAATTAGTACAATTAGAAGAAGAATAGACTGTAACCTAAAATGAACATATGGCTGGTAAAAGTTGAGACTAGTATTTTCATAGTTGTGTTCTTTAAGGTACAAAACAAACCCACTAACTACATCAGTGTTACCACCATATGGTACCACCATAAGTTACTATTAGTCACCGTAGCACATTAAAAATCTACCAATCTTCTTCCCCCGATGAAACTCACTAATACAGTACCAATAATATAGTTTCATATATCTTTAAAAAGTTTTACAAATCAACACAGACACTCACCAGGATGGGTCTCAAAGTTTCTGTAGTTCCAAGTCCACTATCTGCCCTCCGCTCCTGTCCCCTGCCCTGCTGAGATACACAGTGTGTCTATGTGTGTGTATGGTGCTGTGTGTGAAGCTCAGTGTCCTGATGTGTACAGAACTTTCAGTAGAATAAAGAAGATTTTCTATCCCAGGTTTTGAGAGGCAGCCCTGCAGACAGTGTTAGCGTGGGTGTGGTGTTTGTGACTTGTTAAATTTTAGGTAAGTCAACAAAAGACTCATCTTACCAGTTAACTGGCAGCAACAGCAGAAGCTTGAGGACTGGGGTAGGCCTAAGCCTGAAGGGTTTGGTGAGTAAACAAAACCCTTAACTGTCTCTTTTCAGAAAGAAGCACAAATGAGGACATGCAAGTTGGGTAAGGAGCTTTTAGTGGGGTGGGGTACATGGTTAGGAGGGACTTAAGGGTCACATTGTTCTTGACTTCATCCTTTCATAAGGCTGGACAGCAGTAGGATCTTCCAGTAAGGCCTGACAATGTTAAAGAGGCAGTTTAGTATACCACGGAGTTAATGCAGGCATAGCACTTACACTGTATCTGCTTACATGATGATACTGTCCTAATTCCAAAACATGATCTTTGGGGCATCCAGTCTGTCAAAGTGCCTTTATTTTGTCAACTACATATAATACTGTCCTACTGTACCAGTCTGTTATCATTTGCACAGTCATACATACATTTTGTTCCTTACACAGACAGTGTCAGTTACAGTAATATACAACTAAATCTGTGCTGTACTAGGACATATAGTGGAGAACAGGATCAAATGAACCACCATGTGTTGCAGCCACACAACATATTAATTTGAACATCCAAGGGAATCTGCAATTTCTGATTATGATAACGTAATATCCATGTTTTGCCCTAACTGCAAAAAAATCTTGCATCTCCAGAATTTCCTCTATATATTGTCACTTATCATCTTTAAATACAGCATCATATATTCCACTACTTTGGTGGTTACAGCTAAATGCTAATGTCAGCATGCTAACAAGCTCATAATAAAAATGGTGCTCATGTTTAGCAGGTGTAGTGGTAACCATAAGCACATACACGTAGAAGACGCAATGGTCGCTGGATCGTATGCCAACATCGCCGCCATATTGATCCAAGACTGCCCTGCAAACAAGCGCGAGTACACGGAAGAGCTGCAGTTTTTCTGGATAAAAAGCTCTATAACATTTATATTTTTCAATCGATTTCAATGAGTTGTTTCTATATTCAAGGGTGTGTGATATATGTGCAGTGAAAATAAAAGTTTGGTCTCTAGTTACTTAGAATCTATGATGTTTTTATGATGTTTTATGCCTTACTATACTATGATGTTTTTATGACGTTTTATGCCTTAGTATACTATGAGGTTTTTATGAAATTTTGTGCCATATTATACTATGATGTTTTTATGATGTTTTATGCAATATTATACTATGATGTTTTTATGACGTTTTATGCCTTAGTATACTATGACGTTTTTATGACATTTCATGCCTTATCATTTTATGACGTTTTTATGGCATTTTATGCCATATTATACTATAGAGTTTTTATGATGTTTTATGCCATATTATACTATGATGTTTTTATGACGTTTTATGCCTTAGTATACTATGACGTTTTTATGATGTATCATGCTTTACTATAATTTGACATTTTATGCCTTACCATTCTGTGAAGTTTTTATGAGGTTTTATGCCTTACTATACTATGACGTTTTTATGAGGTTTTATGCCTTACCATTCTGTGACATTTTTACGACGTTTAATGCCTTACCATTCTATGATGTTTTTATGACATTTTATGCCTTACTATACTATGATGTTTTTATGATGTTTTATGCCATATTATACTATGATGTTTTTATGATGTTTTATGCCTTACTATACTATGACGTTTTTATGACATTTTATGCCTTACTATACTATGATGTTTTTATGATGTTTTATGCCATATTATACTATGATGTTTTTATGACGTTTTATGCCTTAGTATACTATGACGTTTTTATGACATTTCATGCCTTATCATTTTATGACGTTTTTATGGCATTTTATGCCATATTATACTATGATGTTTTTATGATGTTTTTATGCCATATTATACTATGATGTTTTTATGATGTTTTATGCCTTAGTATAGTATGACGTTTTCATGATGTATTATGCCTTACTTTAATTTGACATTTTATGCCTTACCATTCTGTGACATTTTTATGACGTTTAATGCCTTACCATTCTATGATGTTTTTATGATGTTTTA
>NW_019524696.1:6224-8509 GCF_002814215.2 Seriola lalandi dorsalis | reverse complement strand
TCGCCGCCATATTGATCCAAGACTGCCCTGCAAACAAGCGCGAGTACACGGAAGAGCTGCAGTTTTTCTGGATAAAAAGCTCTATAACATTTATATTTTTCAATCGATTTCAATGAGTCGTTTCTATATTCAAGGGTGTGTGATATATGTGCAGTGAAAATAAAAGTTTGGTCTCTAGTTACTTAGAATCTATGATGTTTTTATGATGTTTTATGCCTTACTATACTATGAGGTTTTTATGACATTTTGTGCCTTACTATACTATGATGTTTTTATAACATTTCATGCCATATTATACTATGATGTTTTTATGACGTTTTATGCCTTAGTATACTATGACGTTTTTATGACATTTCATGCCTTATCATTTTATGACGTTTTTATGGCATTTTATGCCATATTATACTATAGAGTTTTTATGATGTTTTATGCCATATTATACTATGATGTTTTTATGATGTTTTATGCCTTAGTATACTATGACGTTTTTATGATGTTTCATGCCTTATCATTTTATGACGTTTGGCATTTTATGCCTTACTATACTATGATGTTTTTATGATGTTTTATGCCTTACTATACTATGACGTTTTTATGACATTTCATGCCTTACCATTCTGTGACATTTTTACGACGTTTAATGCCTTACCATTCTATGATGTTTTTATGGCATTTTATGCCATATTATACTATGATGTTTTTATGATGTTTTATGCCTTACTATACTATGACGTTTTTATGACATTTTATGCCTTACTATACTATGATGTTTTTATGAGGTTTTATGCCTTACTATTCTGTGACGTTTTTATGAGGTTTTATGCCTTACTATACTGTGACGTTTTTATGGCATTTTATGCCATATTATACTATGATGTTTTAATGACGCTTTATGCCGTATTATACTATGACGTTTTTATAACGTTTTATGCCTTACCACTCTGTGACATTTTTATGACATTTTATGCCTTACTATACTATGACGTTTTTATGGCATTTTATGCCTTACTATACTATGACGTTTATATAACATTTTATGCCTTATCATTCTATGACGTTTTTATGGCATTTTATGCCATATTATACTATGATGTTTTTATGATGTATTATGCCATATTATACTATGATGTTTTTATGATGTTTTATGCCTTACTATACTATTGCGTTTTTTCACCTTTTTATGCCTTACTATACTATGACGTTTTATATAACGTTTTATGCCTTATTATACTATGACGTTTTTATGACGTTTTATGCCATATTATACTATGATGTTTTTATGACGTTTTAAGCCATAGTATACTATGACGTTTTTATGATGTATTATGCCTAACTTTTTTATGGCATTTTATGCCTTATTATTCTGTGAAGTTTTTATGACGTTTTATGCCATATTATACTATGATGTTTTTATGACGTTTGTGCCTTACTATACTATGACGTTTTTATAACGTTTTATGCCTTACCATACTATGACGTTTTTATGGCATTTTATGCCTTACTATACTATGACGTTTATATAACGTTTTATGCCTTACCATTCTATGACGTTTTTATGGCATTTTATGCCATATTATACTATGATGTTTTTATGACGTTTTATGCCTTACTATACTATGACGTTTTTATAACATTTTATGCCTTACCAAATCTATGACGTTTTTATGGTATTTTATGCCATATTATACTATGATGTTTTTATGACGTTTTATGCCTTACTATACTATGGCATTTTATGCCTTATCATTCTATGACGTTTTTTAGGGCATTTTATGCCATATTATACTATGATGTTTTTATGACGTTTTATGCCATATTATACTATGATGTTTTTATGACGTTTTATGCCATATTATACTATGATGTTTTTATGACGTTTTATGCCATATTATACTATGATGTTTTTATGACGTTTTATGCCTTATCATTCTTTGACATTTTTATGACGTTTTATGCCATAATATACTATGACGTTTTTATGGCTTTTATGCCATATTATACTATGATGTTTTTATGACGTTTTATGCCTTAGTATACTATGATGTTTTTATGAGGTTTTATGCCTTACTATACTATGATGTTTTTATTACATTTCATGCCTTACCATTCTGTGACATTTTTATGACGTTTAATGCCTTACCATTCTATGATGTTTTTATGATGTTTTATGCCATATTATACTATGATGTTTTTATGACGTTTTATGCCATATTATACTATGATGTTTTTATTACATTTCATGCCTTACCATTCTGTGACATTTTTATGACGTTTAATGCCTTACC
>NW_019524696.1:0-1302 GCF_002814215.2 Seriola lalandi dorsalis | reverse complement strand
TCTGCAATATTATACTATGACGTTTTTTGACACTTTATGCCATACTATACTATGACGTTTTTTTAAGTTTTATGCCATACTATACTATGACGTTTTTTGACATTTTATGCCTTACCATTCTGTGACATTTTTATGACGTTTTATGCCTTACCATTCTATGACGTTTTTATGGCATTTTATGCCATATTATACTATGATGTTTTTATGATGTTTTATGCCATATTATACTATGATGTTTTTATGACGTTTTATGCCTTAGTATACTATGACGTTTTTATGATGTATTATGCCTTACTATAATTTGACATTTCATGCCTTACCATTCTGTGACATTTTTATGACGTTTTATGCCTTACTATACTATGATGTTTTTATAACGATTTATGCCTTACCATTCTATGACGTTTTTATGGTATTTTATGCCATATTATACTATGATGTTTTTGTGACGTTTTATGCCTTACTATACTATGACATTTCATGCCTTATCATTTTATGACATTTTTTAGGGCATTTTATGCCATATTATACTATGATGTTTTTATGACGTTTTATGCCTTATTATACTATGGCATTTTATGCCTTATCATTCTATGACGTTTTTTAGGGCATTTTATGCCATATTATACTATGACGTTTTTATGACGTTTTATGCCATATTATACTATGGCATTTTATGCCTTATCATTCTATGACGTTTTTTAGGGCATTTTATGCCATATTATACTATGACGTTTTTATGACGTTTTATGCCATATTATACTATGACGTTTTTATGGCATTTTATGCCATATTATACTATGATGTTTTTATGATGTTTTATGCCATATTATATTATGATGTTTTTATGACGTTTTATGCCTTACTATACTATGACGTTTTTACGATGTTTTATGCCTTACCATTCTATGACGTTTTTATGGCATTTTATGCCATATTATATTATGATGTTTTTGTGACGTTTTACGCCTTACTATACTATGGCATTTTATACCATATTATACTATGATGTTTTTATGATGTTTTATACCATATTATACTATTGATGTTTTTATGACGTTTTGTGCCTTACTATCTATGACGTTTTTATGGCGTTTTATGCCTTACCATTTTTTACATTTTTATGACGTTTTATGCCTTACTATACTATGACGTTTTTATGACATTTCATGCCTTACCATACAATGACGTTTTATGACGTTTTATGCCTTAACATACTATGACGTTTTTATAACGTTTTATGCCTTATTATACTATGACGTTTTTATGACGTTTTATGCCATATTATACTATGATGTTTTT
>NW_019524695.1:50690-51226 GCF_002814215.2 Seriola lalandi dorsalis | reverse complement strand
TAAGTTGTCTCTTTCTGTACATGTTAGTGAATATACATAATATACATATTGATCCTTTCTCCAGTTTGAATTGAGCTACATCATTAATTCCACCCACTGCAAACGTCTCCTACAGACTCAGGAGAAAATGGCTGCTCCTCCCATTCACATGGAAACTAGCCTTAATGATTTAGGGCAGTGAAGACAGGGCACCAATCACATGTTCAGCCGACAGCCCTGCAGGTGCCGGGTCAGAGCTGATGAGTTCAGTCAGCTCAGTCTATATTTTTCCCTGTTGAAGGTGACGCTGTTATTCCCTCACCAGTTTGGGCCTCGTGCCACAAGTATGGCTAGAACTTTGGATGTGAAGCTGCTCTATGAACATGAGACTTCATTAACCACCCACCACTTTCAGTCAGTTAACTGTTCTCACACTACAAACACTGCAGTGTTATATTAAATGTAATGTTACCTTTGCATTATAGGAGATCAGCGACTTGGTTCCTGTGTGGATCGTTTTGATTGTCGTAGCCTCGGTTGTTGATCCAGTCAGTAAC
>NW_019524695.1:30205-50670 GCF_002814215.2 Seriola lalandi dorsalis | reverse complement strand
TAGTGGCATGTTCTTCTCAGTCAGCACCAACACACACCACCTCAGCATCTGCTGCACTGTGGGCCACCGGCCTTTTGTGTCAGAAACTACTTTGCAGAGCTGAGACAGATAGCGTTGGATATCATCTGCATTCAGGTTCTCAGATTTAAAGGAATCTTTCACGAATGGTTCATCTTTTGGGGGATTTTCTGAATATTGTAGGACGCCAGTGGTAATGATTTTCATCATGTCAACAACAGAATCGTCTAAATTCCTTGATGTTTTTAATTCTGCCAGAGCTGAATCTAGACTGCTCTCATCTTGCTTTCTGAGAGTGTCTCTGAAATGAAGTGGGAATCTCTCTGAGTCAATGAAGTCCAGAGCCTGGATGAGGGAGTGTCCGGCGTCATCTATCCACTCTGGTGATATGTCATACGCTTGTACCAACATGAGCACTTCAGTTATGGGAGCATCATCTGCATATTTCTCTGATAGCTCTTTGAGCAGTTTCACTGCCTCTGCTGGTGTCCATTGGTTTGTTTGCACAAGTCTGAGGAGCATTTCAGTGGATTCTGGGTGGCTTTCTTTGTCATTGAGATGTGTGAGTGTGAAAAGAAGCAGCTTCAAGCTCTGGATTTCCATCTTTAAAATGAACACAGAGGCTCTTCCAACCACATTCTGTAGCGATGATGTGAGGGTACCGAGGAATTCTGTAAGGAAGAGATCCTCAGTGGAAAGGTCTCCCTCAGCCCATTGATTGGCTATTAGAGCTGCATCAGAATCACAGCTGCCATGGCCAGTGAAGAAGTGCATCAGGGTCAGGTACAGAGCTTGAGTCAGCAGGAAGCTCTCAGAAACACTGCATGCTGATTGGCTGATGGACTCCACATGATCGGAGACGCTGTGCAGGGAAGGTCCCTGAGACATCTCCATAGACAGGGCACACAGCTCTGTGATGAACACCTGTGTGTGCTGCAGAGTGCTGAGGGATGGAGGAGCACTGATCCATTCTTCAAACAGGAGTTTGTCCAGGGCTGACAGGATGTTGCCCAGCTGATCAGCAGTCAGCTGAGTGAGACTGAGGTTTGGGATGTTGCATCTTGATGAGAGCGTTTCTAGAAGCTCATCACTGTCTGAGTCATAGTTTGCCTTAAACTCATCCAGATGGCTTATTAGAACTCTTCGCTTGGACTCATGTTCCTCTGAAATGTCTCTGCTCAGTTGATCCTCCTGCTGCTCTTCAGCTTGATGTTGTGATTCTTCAAGTCTTTGATTCAGTTCTTCTCGTCTCTTCTTCTCTTCAGCCTCTTTGGCCCTTTGCTGTTCTTCTTCCATCTTTCGCTCCTCTTCCCTTCTCCTCTCCTCTTCCCTCCTCCTCTCTTCCTCTCTCCTTCTCTCCTCTTCCCTCCTCCTCTCCTCTTCCCTCCTCCTCTCTTCCTCTCTCCTCTCCTCCTCTCTACTCCTCTCTTCCTCTCTCCTTCTCTCTTCTTCCCTTCTCCTCTCCTCTTCCCTCCTCCTCTCCTCTTCTCTCCTCCTCTCTTCCTCTCTCCTTCTCTCCTCTTCCCTTCTCCTCTCCTCTTCCCTCCTCCTCTCCTCTTCTCTACTCCTCTCTTCCTCTCTCCTCCTCTCCTCTTCCCTCCTCCTTTCCTCTTCCCTCCTCCTCTCCTCTTCCCTCCTCCTCTCCTCTTCTCTCCTCTCCTCTTCTCTACTCCTCTCTTCCTCTCTCCTCCTCTCCTCTTCCCTCCTCCTCTCCTCTTCCCTCCTCCTCTCCTCTTCCCTCCTCCTCTCCTCTTCTCTCCTCTCCTCCTCTCTACTCCTCTCTTCCTCTCTCCTCCTCTCCTCTTCTCTCCTCCTCTCCTCCTCTCTCCTCCTCTCTTCCTCTCTCCTCTCCTCTTCTCTCCTCCTCTCCTCCTCTCTCCGTCTCTCCTCTTCTCTCCTCAGTTGTTCTTGATCTCTGATTGGCTTATTAAAACAATATTCACACTCGTAGTTATCATGGCCAACTGTTCTGTAGTATTCTCCTCCATTGAAAACATATACATCTCGCCCATGAACAGTTTTTCTTCTGCAGTTATATGGGAAAAATGGATGCCATAGAGGCCATAGAGGCCATAGAGGCCATAGAGGCCATAGAGACCATAGAGGCCATGGAGGCCTTGCTGGAGGCAGGACTTTGTCACATTTACAGCATCTCAGCCTGTTGCCCATGTTACTTTCTGATGGTGCGTTCCCCATTTTTATTGAATTCTTCAGATGCTAAGCAGAGATGTAAAGTGCAACTTTTGTTTCCTGAAAAATAAAAAATACATAAAAGAAACTGGAAGAAATGAATGACTCGACTTGTTTGTAGGTCACCTAGAGAATCACAGTTCATAAATGATTACAGAAGACAGACTGTAAATATCTCCCACAGATAAATCAACCTAATGAACTCATGAAATGGGACGTCTGTAGACAAGAGCAGTGACTTGTTATTGAAGAAATAAAGATACAACACAAGTAAATACATGTGTTTAAGCACACAACTTGCATAGTAACCTTACAGTTAACTGGGAGACATACATTATTACATCAGGTCAACATCTAATTTTCAGAATTAAATCATGAACTTACTTTCACTCCAGAGTTCAGCTGTTGCACTGAGACACACCTTGAACTCATTCAACAGACGTTATCTCCCCTCTAGATTAGACAGAACACAAAAGGGACACAGCTGTAACAGACATAAAAGTCTCCTGCTTTAATCATTAGTACAAACAATGAGGCTTCAAGCTTAAAAAACATCTCAACCACAAATAGCTAAATAATATCAGTCCTGTATCTGGGAATCAAATCAGCAACCTGCAGTTGTACATCTAGCACCTTAACCATTATACCACACTGGTGGAGTCTTTTACTGCCACTGTGATTATTATAAAGGTAGACAAGGACAGCTGCCTACCAAAAAAATATTATTTTCAGCTAGGACACAGCTTCTCTGATTTTTCTAATGTAGCTTGACTCTCTGGGTGGTAGATGCTAGAGATGCAATGCTTAAAACAGTCTGGACTAAAATTAGTCCCCTGCTCATTCTAGATGACTTTTGGCAAAAAGGAAAAAAAAATGAAGCAATGCCCTTGTTACAGATCTAGCAGTAATTTTTCCAGAGAAATGGCCTCTGGGAAATGAGTTGCGGTGCATATAATAGTAAGTTAATACTGATACGCGTTTCTGGATTGGGGACACGATCCAACACAATTAATAATGACATGTTCGAATGGCTCATCAACTGCTGGTATTGTGTAAAAATGGTATAGGTGAAATTGGCCGGTTAGATGCACCAATAACCTCAAACAGACGTGGCAGAACCGGGAATATTTGGCAACAATCTGTTTCAAACAGCCAAAAGAAATGTCAAAGAATCTGGTGATAGGTTTTCATTACCCCCAAATGACCAGCGAGACCACCGTGCTCAACAATAAGAATCTGACTTCCGTGTTCTGATGGAACTATGATTTGATGATTTGATGTATATCATACCACTCCTCAGTGATGTTGTTCAGCCTTCACTTTCTCATCAGAACTCTATTTCTGATGAAGTATCCCTGAGGCACAATCGCAAGGTCCTGATCTCAGCCGACGGACTCTAAACACAAAGTAAGAGTGGGTAAGAGTTTATGCAGAGGAACACGTCACAAGTGTCCAGTGTGTAGGGTTTAGGTGAATCTATGGACAGAAATTAAATATAATATTCAGAATTATGTTTTCATTGGTGTAACTACGAATCGTTGTGTTTTCATGCGCATTTCACGTACATAGGGAGCAGGTCCATAGATATATAGATTACATAGACAGCATATTGGCTGTTATGGCCCGTTACTGTGATGCCTCAATGTTGCTGCCATACTGAACTGCCAAAATTCAGTGAACTAGTGATGAACGGATCAGCTCTGATATCATCCGAGTCTGCATGTGTGCATAAATCGTCCACCACCACCCCATCAACTAAGTTTTCCCAATTTACAGACCTAATCGCACATTACCATTATTTCTTAGTGAGATTTCATGCATAACATATTACACTGAAGTGGGATAGTTTTACAGAAATAAGCATTTATTTAAAGTAATAGATCTCCTTTTTTGGTAAAATGAAAATGACAACAGGTATTTCCACAATTTCACTCATCCTTCCCTGCCGTCCTCCACTCAAAGAAGAACATTAAATTCATATTATTCTCTTACATCTGCTCTGCCTCTGCTCTCCTTTCCTCATCTTTCCTTCACTCCTTTCTTGTCAACACACATCATCTCCTGTCTTTCTTCCTCTTCACCTGCTTCGTCCACATCTCACCTCCTTCATTCTTCTCCTCACTTTCCCGTTCTCTCCTCCTGGTTCCTCATCACATGTTTTTCTCCTCCTCCTAACTTCTGCTTTTCTCTCCTGTCTCACTCCCCCCATCATCTCTCCTCTTCCTGTGTCCTCTTCTGGTCCACAGGTTTTCTCCTGTCCCTTCCTCTTTGCTCTCTCACTCATTCTCCCTCCTGGCTCGTCCAGCGCGAAACCAAAAATGAAACGATCATGTGTTTACTTTCAAGCAGCAAGTTGTTGGCGACCTACAAATGGCGATATTTCCCAAATAGCTTTGTTAATTTCTCGGTCCAGTCAGAGAGACTGAGAGGAAATGACACCAAGTTGAAGTTATATTTAAACATCCGGAGCTGGAGCCCCATGAGCCGACACCCAGCTCTGCCTATTTATCAATTTATCCAATATTTATCCACACACACACACACACACACACACACACACACACACACACACACACACACACAGGGGGAGAGAGACCATATCCTAGAAATGCGACTCTACAAATCTGAAAGTGAAAGTACAGGCAGTATGTAAAAAAGGAAAGAAATCAAATTTCAACAAAACTCTGTTTCCATTAGAGAGAGTATATCATTAAACATGTCTGAGAAAGGCACAAAGAACATGATGATGTTAATACCTCTATAATCTGCAGCATCACATCATCACTGAAACAACAGAGTTGCTACGTACCTCTGATCAGGAAGGAGGGAGAGTTCTGTCTCGATTTAGTCTGTAGCTCCTTTATATACACACACACACACACACACACACACACACACACACACACACACACACAGGGGGAGAGAGACCATATCCCAGAAATGCCACTCTACAAATCTGAAAGTAAAAGTACTGCATTGCTTTCTGTCTTCCACACCCTTCCTGTTGAAGACTCTGTTCTGGGTTATTTTCCACAGTGTTACATCAGTCTGTAACAAGTTGACTATCCACTGTTCATATTGTATCTACTCCAATGTTTTACATAATTGATTCATTAAGAAAATTGACAAACAAGCAGACAATAACATAAAGTACATAAACTTTGTGATTTTAGGTGGTGCCCATGACACAAACATGAATGGGAGTAGTTTTGACTCAGCTTCATTATAAGAGTCTTCTTCACTCTTGACTTTGGCCATTAAACATCCAACAACCACCTCAGTAACACTTCATCTGTCCAGGATTAAAACCTGCACAGTGCTGCCCTCCAGTGGCTGCTCCGACACACTGCATCAAACGCCACCTCCTGCTACAACCACTGCTGCTGAACGCAACACAACCCGACTGATGATAAACTACCACAGATATAAGAACATATTAAAACACAAAAAGTACCTTAAAGGAGGTTTACTGTCGGAGAGACGAACAGTCGATGGACTTGGGTCAGAGTCATCTCTCACAATGTGCAGCACATTGTTATTTTTAGTGCTTGTTTAAAGCTGATACAAGTGCTACACAAAGGTCATTAAAATAAAGTAAAACAAATCTATAAAATCAGTGAAAATACATAAATATACTGTATACAGAAAGATAATGGACATGTACTTAAAAACAAGGAGTAAATACACAATTATGAACATGACAACGGACCTAAAGGTTGGTGAGTCAAAAAGACCAGTGAGTAAAAATTTGTCTTTAGTCGAGATTTAGAAATCAAGATGGAGGGAGCTCATCTAGGATCTGAAGGAAACTGGTTCCATAATGTTGGAGCAGCAACAAAGACTCAGTCGCCTTTTAGTTTAAGTCGTGACCGTGGGACGAACAGGAGAGACGAGCGTTCAAATCTGAGATATAAACTGAGACCAAATAATCTTCTCTGATGAGCACTTTAAAATAAATGTCACGTTTTTTTATCAGACAGGGTTGAAGAAGAGCTGACTGTGCAGAGCAAACAGAGCAAACATGTCTTATGACGTTATCAGTGTTAATTGAATCTGTTCCCACTGACCGTGTTGTGGTTCGGCCTCAGGCCGGTGAACAGCCGCTGGCCGAGCTGGTCCAAGAGACCAGTGTCACACCGAATCATACATTTCAAAGTCAACTGAAACACAAGTGGAGAAAAAGGTTTTAGCATCATTTTGACTTTGCAGTTGAAAATACAAATCCAACCAAAAGTGACATTTTATTGAAATATTAGAAAAGTATATTATTAAAGTTGTGTACCTGTGGATGCTCTGAGATCCTGTAGCTTCTGCCTCCTGGGTCTCTCAATCACAACAATAACAAACGACAGATTGGTGATGTCATGAAGTAGCATGGGATCATGGGATTTGCTGTCTTCAGCTTGTCCTGGTTTGGATTCCTTCAGTGTCAGTGGTTTGTTTGTTTGTTTACCAGCAGCTGAATTATCCACAGAGGTGTCAACAAACAGACCAGCTGATTATAACCAGCAAACACTCAGCTGGGAGCTGAGCTGTCTAAAGTCTCTGTTTCACAGGTCAAAAAACCTGCTAAGACTCGCTAACATCCGGCTGGAAAAACCTTCAATCAGCATTCACACCCGGGTCGAACACGAACCGAAAGACAAACTCGACTGACGGTGGAAAAGGAGTGAACCGGCTTTTATTGACGGGTTTACCCACGTTTATAAAACCTGTTTATACCTGATAATGTTGGTGGAAAAACGTTTCCTCGACTTGTTTCTCTGATAACTTCAGATCCAGACGTCCTACAACTAAAATCATCTGGTTCGAATATAGAGCTGAAAACCACAGAGGTGTAAAAAAGTGAATCTTAAAAATGAGACTTAAAACTGACACATAACCAATGGCGACCAATGAAACGTTGCCATGATAAAATGACAGATTTCTCTGGTTTGAGAATTGATGGAAACATTTGTGATGGTGTAAGAACATGTTTTTAGACATTTTAATGTGGAGGAGTTACAGATTATAACTTTAACTTAGTAAAATATCACAGTATATATACACATATGTAATATAATATAATTTACATTAATAATAAACGTTTAAATGAAACCATCTGAGCGGTTTAGATGAAGTTTTTTCATAGAACAAACAAACAGAGGATGCTGCTTTTTTACGTGTGTTGTATTTTATGAGCTTAATGCAAAATCTTAATGTTAAAAGTGGAATAAAAAGTACAATATTAAATTAATAAAAGTATCAAAGTTCTACAGATGGAAACTACTGGAGTAAATGTTAATGTTCATATGTGGAAACATGAAAAAGAAAAACACTGACAAGAACCTCGCTGAGCTGCACATGGTGACACACACACACACACACTCCTTAATGAGGCTGTGTGTGTGTGCATGCATATGGGGGGGGGGGGTTCAAGCTGCCTTAGTAGCCTGTTAACACACCAGCTGTTGCTAGGCGAGCCCCGGGTTGCCAGGGCGATGTATAGACCCCTGATGGTCTGGAGAGTCAAGAGGGAGGGAGTGTGTGTGTGTGTGTGTGTGTGTGTGTGTGTGTGTGTGTGTGTGGTATTTCTATAGGGACTGGGTGTGAAAGTCACACAATGGAAGTGGGTGGGGAGGAGAGTGTGTGTGGGGGTCAACCATCTGCATACGTGTGTGTGTGTGTTTTGTTTTTCAAATGAAAGATAATCTCATTTAATTTTAATCTTTTCTTTTGAAATAATTTCCTTTCTTGTTGTTTTTCTTTGTTTAGAAGCTCAGGTTTATTTTCATAAAGTTTCCAGAACGTTCTTCAGACTTCCAGCTTCTTTCTTTCAAAGTAAAATCAACGCAGCAGAAAAACACAAAGAAACCTGATGAAGAAATAAAATGTGACCTGAAGCTCCTGTCTTCATCACATCTGTCAGATTCATCTCTTCAAATGTTTCCTGTCACCACAAGTTTAGACTGTAAATAGTTCACATATTATACATTTACTATCTATCTTTGTTCTTTCTATCTATCTAGAAATTAGAACAACCACTCTCCCAGAATCTGAAGATAGACATGTTTAATGTCATGAAATTAATGACTAAAACATATAGAGTATTTATATGTTACCTATGTTGTTTTAATAAACTTACATATATAAATCAAATATATAACATATTTGCATATATCATATATATATTTTTAATACATGAACATAGATTGATTATATGTGGAAACTTCCAATAACATATTTCATCATTATTATGGTTTTCTAGTTTCTATTTTTACTTTATTCTAAGCCTTTAATTCTATCTATCTATTGTTCTGTCCATCTATCGATGAGAGAGTCTGTTTTCTTTCAGCTGTAAAAACACTTAAAACATCAGTTTCTATCAGGTTGAAAATCTGTGCTCAGGTAGAAACGAACAAACACGACTGAATCATTTCTTCACATCAGGAGACGTGATCATCACAACTTCCATAATTACATGATGAATACCAACAGATGCAAATGAAAACTAAATAAAGCTTTGTTGGCTCATTATCTTTCGATGGATCCGTAATATAAAAACAAGATACTGGTTTTAAATGAACGTCAAACTGTTAAAGATATTTCTGTCACTTCAGACGACGTCACTGCACCGGCTGTACTTAAATAAATCATTACAGTTTTAGCATTTTAATTCACTGACTTGTGGCTATGAGGAATTTTATGCCTGAAAGTTTCACTGTCCCACTTCAGGAGAGAAGTAAATAATAAGGCAGATAAAATAAGATTGTTTAACAGTAGAATAAATATTAGTTTAATGGCTGTTTTGACATCAGCTTTCGTTTAATTTGTCAGCATGTTCACCATGGTGTTACGCCAATCAATATATCTGATTATTGATCAGCTGACATTCATTAATAACACAAAAACAGAATGTGATCAACTACCAACACTAACACAGTAAAGTATTAGTGAACTCCAGTTTGTACGCTGCTGGACATAAATCTGATCACAGTTAGGAGATAAACCGACCTGAAGTGAACTCTGGTAACTGAGGAGGTTGTTGAGTTACAAACTGACCGATGAGCGCCGTCTCGTCCGGGATTCCCTCTCTGAAACGTTTCTCCTCCTCGTGTCTGATGTGAAAATACAAGGGAGG
Source organism: Seriola lalandi dorsalis (assembly GCF_002814215.2). NCBI lineage: Eukaryota > Metazoa > Chordata > Actinopteri > Carangiformes > Carangidae > Seriola > Seriola lalandi. The sequence continues at coordinate 41,342 of NW_019524695.1, read as the reverse complement.
AAAATTTAGAAGTAAAACTGTCAAAAAAACAAACACAAACAGATGTTCAACAAACAAACAAAATCCTCCTGAAATACACAACTTTTGTTCTAGGAGTGGTTTTCACGGTTGGTGTTTCTTTGAATGGAAACATGTATTTCATGTTTATATTTGTATTTACTTGTGATTTAATGAACAGCTTATGTTAAATTAATGTTTATATCTCTGTCTTTAATCACAGTTTTTTCTTTTATCTTTGTGACATGACTTTTTTATACCACATTTAAACCAAATCACAAGATAATTAAGCGGAGAAGTGTATTAGCTAGCCTTGAAATTACCAAATGTAGCAGCTAATGCTAGCCTTACAGTGTCTGATTTATGTTAGTGAAGCTGCACTGCTTAGCCGCATGCTAGCCTTGTTTTCCATCCAACAGCAGCTAATGATACTGACATATTTTCATTTTATGTTACCATTAAATTCATGAAGAGAAGAGTTATCAGCTACCGTTAGTGGCACCGTGCCATGTAGCTTAATGCTAGCCTGGCAATATGCAAAGGTTAGTAGGTCATGCTAGCCTATTGCCCAGAGGTTAGCTAATGCTACTCTTTAAATTATCATAGTTACCAGCTAATGCTAGCCTTAAAATGTGCAAAGCTTAGTAGCTATGCTAGCTATGTAATATTCAGAGGTTGGGAAGAGTTAACAGCTAATGGCACTGGCAACTGAACACAAATCTCATCCTGTTGTTCAGCCAGATTTCCACATGAACCTTTAGCAGTGGAAACACTACGACAGGTCTGTTTGTGGTTACAGTTTCCATCACTATTGTTTGGTTAAACAGAGACAGTGATCCTCCACACTCACCTGACTCCAGGAGCTACTTAAGGGGCGTGGCAGCCGAACACTTCCCTCTTTTATGCTTCTTCTTTTTCTTTTGCTTTGATTGACAGTTGGCAACCAATGTGCAGGTGCATTACCGCCACCTACTGGACAGGTGTGTGGCACGTTTCCTGTATTATGTTCCTGCTGATGTCATCAGTGATGTCACAGGTTATACCATGACTGTGGGGGTGATAATAAGGTTAATATACGGCCTTAATAAGTGTTTGTCTGAGTTGGAGCGATTATACAGTTTGTTCACAGAATCATACTTTACGTCTTGTTTGTGCAGTTGTTACTGTACTACTGATTAATACTGATTAAAGTGACTTTTTGTTGATGAATCTTTTTAGATGAGAAAGACATAGAACCCAGAATGAAGTTGGTTCTGCCCAGGTTGATTGTTCAGCAGAGTGAGAGGACTACATAAGCAGTTGATGTCTCTCAGCTGAGACAGAAGGACACCTGTGCAGGTGGATAGTTGATGTCTAACTGGTGAAGTGACGTTTTATGAACAGGTTAATTACTTCACATCAGAGCTGGACGGGGACCTCTGCTGGTCAAAGGGAGGAAAAGCATTGTGATGCAAAATGTTTCACAACCAACCAACACACGAATCTCCTTAAAGCAAAGATTAATAAATTGATAGCTGAATACTTGAACGATTTAATGAATAAATAAACTGATATATGAACAAATAATTATTTTGAATACTCCATGTAACTGAAAAATAATAAAGATAATATTTTACATGGCCTGTTTGTAAACAAGTAAAACACACTTACACTTGGTTCTAGTAAAACAAATAATGTAAGAAGTGTCTGTAGAATTGCAGGAGCTTGGGGAGAGGGTCTGCGGCCAGCTGCACTAAATATCTTAAATTAAGATTTACCTTAAAGTCTGAGTTAAGGTTTCCTTAAAATGTTAGAGATGTATTAGAGGTTTTCTCCTTATCTTAGTCTTATACTTAAGGAATCCCTTAAAGTCATTTAAGCTGTTGACAGAAAATGAACGCATCCCTAGAGGAGTTAACGAGGAATTGATTTTACATCTCAGGTTTGACCTGCTGTCAGTTTATTTGTCCCACTGTCCCAGCCAGGTTCATCACTTTTTAATGTCCCCTGGAAACACTTCTGTTGTGTTGCAGGACTAACTTTGCAGTGTATTGAGCTCTCAGGGCCACCGTACCCCTGGACACAAAGATGTCTCCTCCTTCACTGAGAAGTCTGTTCACAGTATTTGTGACCTGGAGTGTCATGATTGGCTCCAGGCTGCTGGTGATGTCAGAAACGTGCAGGTGTGTCCAGGTGTTAAACTTTAAACGTACCCAGTTTTTACAAATAATACTTTGAGTATCATTCATTATTATCATTATTTTAAACATTCAAATACAACATTATGAATCAAAGTGTCACATAATGGAAAGCTCAGTGTTGTCTTTGTTGGGGTTCAGTCACTCTCACACAGACAGAAGCAGCAGATATTATTAGGACAGGAACTTTGATTTGTTCTGAGTGACAGATTAAAAATAATCTGGATGACACGGTGGTCAATCATCTGATAGTTTCCACTCTTTTTTTATTGATTGATTCCAGTTTAATTTTGATAAAAAAGTGACACGAGGATCAAATGAACCACAGGGAGGAAACAACATGCAACTATGAGTTTGGACACAAGGGGGTGGTGCAGCACCGAGGGAGAGTTTCAGTCTCAGTCTGCAGACAGAGACAATTTACTGAACTATAGACAACAGCCCCACACACAGATTCCTTACCAGGTCCCAACCTGCAAAATTCAATCATGAGCAAAGACTCTAATTATGATTAATTGTGTTCTAATGGAGATTCAGCATTTAAAGAAATCATCCTGAAACACATGAACACAAACTTAATATAAACTCAGCCTGAGAGAGGAGATGCAAAACTACACTGAGATGGGTTTTGGTTCTTAAAACCACAAATATATATATATATATATATCTTCCTATGGATCAACACTTCAAATAAAACACAGAAGAAGAGGAAACTCTGGAGTTTAAAAAAATATTTTAAAGCAGTAACCACTCACAAAAGGTCATGAACATTGTGTCTGACTGTTGCACATTAATTTTGTTGATAAAGATATGGAAGAAAAAAAAGATTGGTATTTCCCTCTAGGGAATAATAAATTATAACATTTACAGTTGACTCTATTAGTCATAGTAGTATTAGTAACAATCATTCATTTATTTTACCTGTCTATCCTGTTCAGGTGTGCCAAGTGGTGGAGCCTTTCCCATCCAGGCCAAAGCAGTAGGTGAGGTGAACCACTCACCCGAAAGTCAGAGGAGGAAGTAACTAAGTACATTTACTTTAGTTTTGTATTTAAGTTCAACTTTGAGGCTCTTACTTTCACATGAGAATTTCTATATAATGTTACTTTATACTTTATGTTTCAGAGGAAATGTTTCACTACACAACCTCGCCTGACAGCTGATTATTTACTGACATTTATTATATTTTAAAAAGTCTTTCGTGCGACTGGTCCTAGTGGACCAGACCAAGGCTGAATTTCTGGCCCAGTCCGACCATGGACCAGAGTCAATACTAGTCTGGTTTACTGGGAGGAGAACCCTACGAGCTGCTAAAGGGTCCAGCTGGACCTGGTTTTCCTTCTCCTCCATGTGTCTATGTTCATTAGTGACAGCAACAGTAGACATGCTAACGTTAGCTAATTTACTGTTGAAGATTTTATGAATTTGTTGCTACCGCTAGCTGGCTAACTGTTATCATTCCTGTGGAGCATATCACAGCAATGCTAACGTGGTTAGATTGTTTCTGTTGGCTCTCATGTTCACAGGGAAACTTCATGCAGTTGAGTGACGTGTGTTTAGTGACACTTTCACTGAGCTTCGTTACACTGAACTGACTGAGAACATGAAGGGAGAGGAGGGGGTGGGGTCGAGGGTTGTGGCCGACAAAGCGTTTGTTTTGGTCCGAGATGCTGGTGGTCTAGTGCGACATCTAGTGGCTGTGACGGTCGTCTACAGAAACCTCCGGTTCTTGTTTCAACGTACCCTTGAACCCCAAATTACCCCTGACTGTGAGATATTGTGGAGAGGGTGTTCCAGTCTTTTTACAGTATGAGGTGTGTGGGGGGGGGGTCCCTTAGATCTAAGCTGATGGAGCAAACAGAGAAGTCTCTTGATGACCTGCTGCAGAGAACAAAGTCATTTCAGTTTGATATAATTCACCCCTCTGACACAGACAGGAGAAACAGCCTCACTAATACCTGTTTTGAACCCCCCCCCCCGTCCTGTAGAGATGGACCGCTCCCTGAGCCCTGCTCCTCTGGTTTGGGATGAACCATGTGAGAGCGACGGGGAGCTGCTGCTCTCGGCTCCAAACCACCTGCTGAGGTAAGAAGGATTTGAGGTTTTCAGCTCACAGGTCTGATCTGGTCTTAAAGCTGCAGCAGACTGAGACTCACACATTATTAATACTGTAACACTGAGCTGCTAGACTGGGACTGGAGGAGCTCCAGTCTACTGGTTCTACTGGTATTTGGAGTTTTTCAATTTCATTTGGTTAAGCTCATGATTTATACTAATGTACGGAGGAAGTTCTCCTGCTGCTACTATTAATAATATAAATATTTTTTAAAATGCAAAATATTTTAATGTTTTAAATAATAAAATATAATCATGGAGAGATTTTTTTATATAATTCAATTTTATGATATATAATACAAGTTTAAACAAAACGATATATTTTTCAGAATATTTTTATGAGAAATAAATATTTTAATAGAATCTGCTACTGTGATATCATCTTTGCGGAAGCGGACTCAAAACCTGAAAAAAATATATTTAAAAAACAAAAAGAAAGAAGAGGCTCTGTATCTCATCTCAGGTCAGTTCACACCTGTATCACTGCGAGTGTGTGTTGGTAACACACTGACATGTGGTCCAGGTCTCTGTCGCCGCTGTGTGTTTAACATTCCTGTGTGAGGACTGCAGCCGACATGACTGAACACAGATCAGATCCTGCTGCACTCGTTCAGGCTCCGTCATGTTTGACCTGGACTGACAGCAGACTGGAAACTGTACCGACAGCAAACAGCTCACAGTGACGACTTCACTGTCTCCGCCTCCACCTCCATCCTCTGCTCTTATTGGTCTAAAGGGTTTTTAAATCCGACCTGCGACCAGTGGTGGAAAAAAGTTACAGTTACAGAAACACAAAGTAAAAATACTCCATTGGAAGTACAAGTACAAGTCCTCAATTCATATTCATGAACCAAATCATCTTTAAAAACATGAATATCACACTGAGCCAGACTGTAATACTAATATCAATACTACTACTACCACTACTACTGCTGGTGTAAGAAGTACTCATTTCCTTTACTTAAGTAAAAGTATCAATGATGCTATAAAACACTCCATTACAAGAACAAAGCTGGAATGGACAATATAAGCACACATACATAAACGTATGTATTTGTATATACTAGATGTATGTAAATATATAAGTACATGAAACTGTTCCAATTTCAAATGTAAATTTCAAACATGTAAATACTGGTGTAAACTAGTAAATGACTTTGCATCAGACCTGAATGATGCACATGCACAGGTAACTCATTAACTCGCTTAGTTTGTAGATATTACTTTATTATATTATTTATCTTGTTTAAGTCGTTGATATCATGATACGGTCATTTTAGTGTTTCTTTGTAGATCTGCACATTTCCCCACTGTGACTAATAAAGGAAAATCTTATTCATAATGGACGTTTGTATTTATTGTACATTAATTCATGCGTATATATTGGACTATAATACAATATATTTACTGATGGGGAATTTTGTTCTACAGGTTCACAACTGGTATTGAGACACTTTTTAGAACAGTAATCGAGTAAATATACTCAGTTACTGTTCAAGTGTGCTAACCTGACCTGAGCTGCCCAGTGACCTCTGACCCCTGCAAGGTTTCTACCTCTACCTGCGATGCCGCCATTGCCATTCGCCGCAGGAGGAGAGAGAGAGCAAGAAACAAGCAGAGACAAATACAAATAACAAAATATAATCATGAATAATTTGGATATTAATGTAATAAAAAAAAATATATATAAAAATACCAGAAAATTATATAAGTATGGATAATGCCTTCAAACGTCAGATTAAAAAAAATTGTAAATAAATGAAAAATGAAATGAAATATTTTTAAATATTGTAAAATTTCTAAGAATTAACATAAACAAAAAGTAATAAAAATACAAATAATTGTACTCACACTTAATACATATTATCGTAATAATAAATAAATAAAAATTATCGCTTAAATGATATATATATATATATATATATATATATATATATATATACACACACATGAAAATGTCAAGAATTGTTTTAAATATTAAAATTGTAATTATTTCAAAATGTAAACACTAAAGAAAAATTTTTAATTCTTTAAAAAAATTCAAATGAAATATTACATAATAATAAATAAAAAAAATTTAAATAAATATTAGCACAGTGTAAAAAGTATCAAGGAGAAAAAGCTCCTCTCACGTACACAAGTACAGCAATGGAGTAAATGTGCTGTTACTGTTCACGTGTGCTAACATGACCTAACCTGCCCGGTGACCTCTGACCCCTGCAAAGTTTCTACCTGGAATGCCGTAACCGTTCGGCCACAGAGGAGAGAGAGAGCGAGAGAGCAAAGAACAAGCAGAGATACAAAGTACAACTCACAAAATAAAAGTCCGGTTTATTGTCAAACAACAAACTTCGCACATACATCAAAACAGGCCGTCATAAAACAAAAAGTCGCTGACAAAAACAAAATAAAAGGAAAAAGAAAAGAGGCTCTTTTCTTTGGCCTTACCCTCCCATACAAACAAACTAGTTATGGTACAGCTAAAGTACATACATTAAATTTACTGGAATGCTCTGAGTTCAACGGCTTAAGAGGTTGTCTTTCATGTTTGTTTTTTTAGCTTTTTTTAAACATGTTTTTTCTAGTATCTGTTGAGATATCGTAACATGGTCAACCAAGTAAAATCTTTCGTTAAAGAAGCACCGATTTGGTCTGACGAGATCGCTGCCGAGAGAGAAACTGACCCCCCTCCTAACAATATGTACAAAAATATAAAATGTAAATAAAAATACAAACAAATTCTCCTTTTGTGTTGTTGTTGTTGTTGTTGTTGCTGAAGAGAAGCCTGATTTCTGCGTCGATGTGGCGGCGGGTTCCTCTAGAAAAATTTGTTTTGCAGTTTCGAGGGGAGATCGAGTGAGTGGACGTGGTGGATGTTTGTTGAACTCTACTTGCTAATGACCATGTTGGATTTTTTTTTTTATTATTATTTTTTCCTTTAAATCAGTCCTCCAGCCCCCCCACCTGTGACTTTTAAAAACAGCCAGAGGTGAAGAATCAGGAAGTGGTTCAGCAGGATGGCGCGGGGGGAAAACGCATCAATCATCGTCGTCGGTTTTCTGCTTCTTGGTTTCGACGTCGTCCTGAAAGAAGAAGAAGACGGGGGTGAGTTAGTCAGCTGACGAGCTCGCGTTCTGATTGGTCGGACTGAAGGTGTCGGCGCCGCGCCTCACCTCGTCGTCATCCTCGTCGTCCTCTGCTGCCCGTTTTGTGCCGCCCTCGATTTCGTCGTCATCTTCCTCCTCGTCTTCTTCGTCGCCTGCGGGACGAAGGACGAGCAGTGAGGTTTTTTTTGTTGGTTTGTGGAGACGACGCCACATGAAAACAAACTTTAAAAAACAAACGCTCTACCTTCTCCATCGTCTTCCTCGTCCTCCTCATCCACTTCCTCGTCCTCCTCGTCGTCTACGTCGGGCTCGCCGTTCTCCTCGTTCTCCTGGGAACCACAAAGTGAACTGGGTTGTAAAAAAGCTGCGCTGGTAAAAACTCAAATGTTTTCACGTTATGAGGAAGTTGAGTTCGCGCCAGGAGGAACACCAGAGCGCTGTAGGGGGAGGAGTCGAGGAGATGGAGGTTACCTTTCCGTTGGTGGCAGCATCTTTGCCGTTCTCCTTCTCCTCCACCAGCTTCTTCTCTTTCAGGTCCTGATGGAAACAAAAACAAACATTAAAAACAACAATAAAAAAATAAACGCTCCATGTTTCACGTTAAAGCTCCTGCTGCTGCTACCTGCCCTTCTACCTAATGGCCTAGTTAGATGACTCCCAGTGCATGCTGGGAGCTGCACATTTTTCAGCCCTCTCCCTGTCAGAATGAAGTCTTCCTATTTAAACACCATATTGGTCTCTGCAGATCCCCCCCCCCCCGCCTCCTCCATCCCCTCTAATGTGTTGTAATCTGATACTTTGATGTGGCCCCCGGGGCACTCTGGGTATTGTAGTCTTCCGCGGGCTGCCGTTCTCGCCATATGTCACGAGACACGCCCGGGAGAGGCACTGCAATACCCAGGATGCACCGCTCCGTTTAAAATAACACAGGAGGGCGCAGGAGCAATTGGGGGGGGGGTGAGGAGGAGGGGAGAGGGTGATGGAGGAGGAGGAGGCGAGCGCGACGCACGCTGCTGCTGCTGGCCGCGCGTTGTAACGGAGGGAAGGACAATAGAAGACGACACATGGCAGGCGAGAGAAGCGGCACGGAAAGCGGAAAAAAATGAGGCAGCGCGGCGGGAGCGGAGCCGCAAACACACCGTCACATCACAAACACCTCCGGGGCTTTTTCTCTCCTCCTCCCCGCGCAGACCGGAAAACCGGCCGCCGAGCCTATTAATAGCGCTCGGTTTCCTCGTTTTGTCGACATCGTCCGTTCACACACAGGCGCGCGCACACGAGCACACGCACACACTGTTATTGATTAATTGCTTTACATAATCTTATTGCTTTAAAACCCCATTAAGCTGTGTTGGAGCAGCAGCGGCGGCTCCTCGCGCTCTCTCACCGCCTGTGCGTAAAAAGGCGCTTGTGCGTAAAAATGCTCCACAACTATAAATAGTGGCTGAACCGTCACCCCCCGGATTATCAGCTCCTGCACCGGGCCCCAACTTCTCCCTCTCCACCTCCTCCATATGTTCATTTGTTATAATCACTCATAATTATTCAGCTCCGCGGCCCAACGCTGCTGCTGCTCTTATTATCTACAGGCTGGATCCTATTCTCCCCTACTGCTGTTGCTGAGACCCCCCCCCTCCTCCTCCCCTCCTCCTCCCCGCGGGGGCTATTAAAGTTTTACCCAATATGATCCAAAGTCCAACTGGATGGAAATTAACATTTAGAGAAGCAGAAGGATCCGACAGATAGAAGGAGAAAAACCCAAAACGGTGACGGATCACAAAGAAGAGAGAGGGGGAAAACCAGCACCGTCACATCACACCTCCACAGCCCGGCCACACACACACGCACGCGCGCACACAGACACACACACACACACACAGAGAAGTGGGCTGCATTACAAAAAAAAAAGAAAGAAAGAAAAAGAAAACTTTCCCTCGAGACACAAACGCGCCCTGCAAACATGCTCCAGAAAGACTGAAGAAAAAGCGGAAGCCGCGGCTCAGTGTGTGTCACAGACTCTCCGGTAAACGGAGGCTGAATAAGCGCAACCCGTTCAAGCAGCAGCAGCAGCGGCACCGACCGTCCTTCCTGAGTCGGTAAACAAACCGGGTCGGACGGTTCAGGCCTTTTAAAACCCGGAACCACAAACAAATAACAATGAAAAAAGAAAAGATGCTGGAAGCGGAGCCGCGAAAGTTGACATTGGTGTGAATTACGCACCGCCTGCCTCTCTGCCGCTCCGTCCTCCATTCAAACGGACCAACTTCTCACTACAAGCCCCAGCTGGAGCCTCAAAATCCCGTTTACTCCGCTGCTCAGCTCCAGCAGCTCGTTACCGCTCTGTTAATACAGCAGCAGCGGCTCCTCTCACACCGGACGCGGGATTTGCCTTCGAGTTCATTCGCGTGGAGCCGAAGGTGTGCGAATAAATAAAATGTGAGAATAGGCGCGTCAAAGAGCGGCGGGTACTGAGCCCGAAAACCCGCTCGGTGCGCGCTGGAGCGGCTCGTGCTGGTTCGTGTTTCGGTTCGAACTCTGTGCGAGTGTTTCCGCGAGGAGAACCGAGCCGCTTGTATAAACAAAGAACCCGCGCAGACTGTTACTCTCCGGACAATGAGACGCGGCGCTGGAATCGCAGCCTCTTTCCATGATGCGGTGCTGAGACCCCCCGCTTTATTCTACTGATATTTTCCATCAGAGTTTAGAGAAAAAGACGTAAACACCGGCTCTTCCCCTCCTCACCCCCCCTCCAGAGGGTCCCACAGTCCGACTTCGTCGAGTCCGAATGAGCGCGAAGCGACGACGGAAGGGTTTTTAAAAAAAATCTAGGTTACTGCCTGGAAAAGCTTTATTCTGCTGAGGGGCTCCGGGAGAAACGGCCCCCGGTGGGTGAAGGTGTGAGGCGGCTTACCTTGGCAGAGATATCCGAGCCGGAGTCAACTTGTGTGTCTGCCATTGTTTTAGTTCAATAAAATAAAGGACGGCTGAAATGAAAGGTTGAATAAAGTAAATCCCTCTCCTCGCTTTGCGGATCAATCAGTATTATGTTGTGCCAGTGGCCAATGCTGCTCACGGCCGAGCCTTTAATATAGGCTGCTGGGCGGAGTTAAGAGGAGGTCGGCGGCCGCTGATTGGCTCCCGGCTCCACAGAGGTGTTCTCTTCGCGCGTTGGAGTGGAACAATGGATAGAATTTCTAAACCCGGACGCCACGCCCCCTCCTGTCCGCCGCTGCAACTGTCCTTTCTCCGCTAAAACAATAATCCGACCCGGTTAAACCCGAAGAAACCGACCCGGTGTTCAACCTTCGCGCCTTTTCTCCGCCGGGAAACGCAGAAAATTTGAGTTTACACCGAACCACGCATTGAATATATCGAACAGGCATCGCTTCGTTTGACGTAGTGTCACATTTTGATTGATTGATGTTCATCTGGTCGAGTCAAGCGGCGACTACGGTCCGTTTCTCCCGCCCACCGACGCGACCAGGGAGCAGGCAGAGTCTTTAGGGGGAGAGAAAGACAGGAAGAGGAGTAGGGGGGGGGCAAGGAGGTAAAATGTCGACGGCACGAACAGTGTTAGTGGATTAAAGCTTCTTGTAGCGTTACTGTCTCCCCCTTTCTCCCGCCACATGAACACTATCAATCAGATGAAAGGCAGGAGTGTGAATGTGGAGCACCGCCGCCATGTCTCATCATAACCCTTGATCGTCCACTGCTCTGCTCTGCTCGCCCCGCCCCTCTGCT
>NW_019524695.1:24266-29201 GCF_002814215.2 Seriola lalandi dorsalis | reverse complement strand
GTCAGTGTTAGTTAAATAGCTTGTCTGCAGGAATGTAATAAAAATCTTAACCTGCATCCACTGACTTGTTCTACAGACACTTTGAGGACGACTTCCTGCGGCCGGTTGTTTTCTACTTTAGTTTATCACTTAAGGTTTCATTTCTCCTTAGCTGAGGGAGTTACTTAGGGGTGTTGCACAGAATCTCTTAAAAGGTTTCCTTTGTTAAGGAAAAAAAGTTAAGTGATTTACAGCAGTGAAAGATTTTACAGCGGCAAAGTTCTACTGTTTCCATGGAGACCGTTTGTTTGAAGGCATTAGCTTGTGATACCTGTTGTGTACACGTTGTGGAGCTGGCAATATTAAAGGAGTGTGTAATGTGTTGGGTTCTTCACTTTTCTTGGGACGTGTTCATTTTCTTCATTTATCACCATAAACTCACCGATCCACAGCTCAGACAGAGTCAGAGGGGCCTTTCATTTTTTCTTACTTTGGTCTCTAAGGTCTTTTGTGCAACGGCTTAACTGACTTTAAGTGATTACTAAAGTATAAGACCAAGATAAGGAGAAAAACTTAAATATTTAATTGAACATATTAAGGAAACCTTAAGAAGAAGACTTAAGGTGTTTAGTGCAACTGTTTTTGACACCTTAATTTACAATTTAAGGAAAATCTTAACTAAAGTGTTGAAATCTACTGTTTTTATTATAAGGAAACCTTAACTCATACTTTAAGGAAAGTCTTAACTTAAAGTTTTTGTGCAACTGGCCTCTGGATATAAATTTTGGGCTCTGATTGGGAGGTGATACTCAACGCAAGTTCAAAAAGATCAAACAGAAAAATGAAGAGTCACAATGACACAGTGCAGCCAACCAAACAACTACAACACAGTACACAAACCACCAGCAGCAACCTGGACTCCTTCACCTGACAAACAGCAAATACAAACGCCACAGCAGATCCAGATTTGGCCGTTTTTCATGTACAGTAAGTGACATGTTGTGGGCTGTAGAGCACAGTGGAAACACAGGGAAGGAAAATTTAACAAAGTTCAATTCTAGGTAGCGAGACAAATCTGTCATCCCTATATGGGCCAGCGCCGGCCACCAACGTTGGATTACCAGCTGGTCAGAGCAGTCAGGGGGCCCCACACCCAGAGGGGCCCCCCTAAAGCCCCAGGTTCACTGTGTGTCAATTGGTTGAACATAATTTGATTAACTGCAGATTTGTTCAGGAATCTGCACCATTGAAGTCCAATATCGACTAAGACAGACACTTAATCTGGTGGCCCTGTCCTGTAGAGGGGCCCTGTGTCAGAACATAGCTTTAAGACCGCAGTTATTATAGTTACAGTTGGGGTCAAAAAACAAATCATACACTGGGGCCCCCGCAACAGATTAATCTGGCCATGCTGGGCGGCGTTTGGCCCGTCACTACCACAACACAGCTGAGTGTGCCGACGTTCAGCCGGCCCCCAAACAGAGCTCTGTCAACACTGTTATTTACTTCATAGTATCAGGCTATACCTGAAGCACCTGTATGTTATGACCCCAGCAGTGACTCATGTACAGACTGACCACACAGGACCAGGACCAGGACCAGGACCAGGACCAGGACCAGGACCAGGACCAGGACCAGGACGACATATCTAGTGCAGAAGAAAATAAATATAAAGATAAAATAAAAACAAGACACTGCGGGTACTGCAGGTCAGATGGCTTCAAATATAAATAGAGAAATAAAATAATTAACAATAAAATCAAACATTTACAATAAAAATGTGAAGAAACATTATATAAAAATATAAATATATACATATATAATATTTTAAGGTTATTAAACAAAATTGTTGCAACAATTATGAAATAAAGAATCAAAGCTCAGATATCTGAGAGGACATAGTTTGAATGATTAGACAGTGGTGATAATGTGATATTTGGAAAAGACAAGAGAATATGTGTTAAAGGTTTTAGTGCACATAAGTGTAACTGTAATTTATTGACTTAAATCTTTTTATGTCCTATAGATATACATTATGTGTTTCACTTTGCCCTGTGTTTTATTTGAAGTGTTGATCCATCAGAAGATATAAAAACCATCTCAGTGTAGTTTTACATCTCCTCTCTCAGGCTTCTCTCTGCAGCTCCAGTAACAACAGGTCGGTGAGCCAATCAGAAGAGAGGAGGCTCTGAGCCTCTCTTCTGATTGGCTGACTGTTTTCTGAGTGATCCAATAAAAATAAAGCAGATTTCAGGTAAAAACACTCAGAGAAACCAAATCCTGCAAAGGTTTGGATGGTGGGTCCTGGTGGGCGGGGCTTGGTGACTGCTTTGTTGTGACATCACAAAGTTCCAGAAGTCCTGACGGCTGGTTTTAAGGCTCAGTTTCTGAATACAGGCTGTGTGCATTTCTCTGTGGACTGAGGCTTTGATACTTTCACAGTATTAATATAGAAGCTAGAGCTGATCTATAATCTATAATCACACTACACATGGACACAGACCTTTACACTGGAGGAGCTTTAAAGCCTTTTATGTTCAATGTGAAACACTTGTGCTATACGAACCGACTTTCCTGTCTTTCCTTAAATCAAGGATAAATATTTAAGTAACATTATATTTGTTTAAGCCAGAACGAAACTACTGACAACCCACAGTACATCCGAGTAAAAAACATAAATAAAATCTCTTCTCCAGCTTCTGTTTGTCACTTAAACCCCTTAAACCACCTCAGCTCAGTTTAAAGTTCAGTGTTTAAATTGGAGTTTAAACATCAGGAGCTGTAGAGCTGACACTAATCTCGGTTTAGAGTAAATCCAGGCTGGTGTAACTCGCTCTGAATGGATGTTGCTCAAACAAGAAAAGACACATTTTAAACTCTGCGTTGTTTCTGGTTTCCTCTGCTCTGTTGCTCTGACTTCAGTGGAAGGAAAACCAGGAAGAGAGCGATCAATCAGAAAGAGGTGAAGCAGCAGATGAATGCTCTCTGGTCTCGGACTGAGCTGCATGTGTTACACCGTGCGTCAGTCATCCAGCGACATGTTTGAACCTGTCGCAGCGACGCAGTGAAGTGGACGGCAGGGAAATTTAAAATCTGACACTTGTGTTGATGTAAAGAAACATTGAGTTTTAGACAGAACATGGAGGGTTTCATCTGACACTGGCAACGGTGGTACGAGTTATTTACACACACTTATTCTAAAACTCAGGTACATACATGCTTCTTTTGGATTCATTTAAAGGTTTAATAAATCTGCTTAGTTTTTGCTCGGGGTCTTATAACCCTCAAATGACAAATCCAGACTTTCACTGTGGACCAATTTGACCTAATCCAGTTTGATTTAAAGGAGCTATTTGTAAGTTTCGCCATTGCTACATCGCCAGCGTTAGTATTAGCAGCTGATTAGTTAACAGTCTTGCCAAAAGCTTTGACCGTCATTGCATTTAAAAGACAAGAGGTTATAATACGTCCTCTGAGCAGCACTACTCCTTCAGGGCAGCCTGGATGCTACATCGACTCGGTATCTGAAGAAGATAAGAAACGCTGACTGGGCTGGAGCTAGCCCGTTAGCATGCTAACATCAGTAGAAGAAAAGAAGTGATAGAAAGAGAAGCAAAACAAGAGGGCAGCTTTCAACCACCTCGGACAGCTGATGTTGCGTAAAGGAATAAAGTTTGATGCTGAACTCGTAACGTATCTTCTCGACTGGTCAGCTGCTAATGCTAATGTTAGCTATGTAGCAATAGCAAAGCTTACAAACAGCTCCTTTAATCCTGGACAGAGATACGTGTGGACATCCTCATCAGGACCAACAGCTCTCCCTGACAGCAACATCTGATCAGTGAACGCATCACAATACAATTAAAATCTAATAAAAGCAGAACGTCCTGTCAGTTCTGATAAAACCATCAATATATACACATATCATTAATCAACTACACAGTTACACTGCCTTTTTGGTCTCCATGCCCTTAGTGTTGCCTTTGATGATGATGATGATGATGATGATGATGATGATGATACTGCAGAGCTCATAAAATCAGTTCATAAAAGCTCTGGTGTTCTTAATGGAAACAGATGGATGCATAAAAAGTGCGAAGCACATGGTCGACCTGCACAAAGAGAAGACGACACGTGACTCAAATAAGCAGTTTCATCAGAACCAGTCACTTAAGGCACATGTCACAGATCTGAGGTAAAGTATTAGGATTCAGGTGTATTTGTCTTGGCAGGTGAGTTTGATTGGTGTAGAACAGGTAGGAGCAGCAGGTTCAGCAAAGATGGAAATATGTGATCAAATATTTCTGCTGGAAGAAATCAAATCATTTGGACCAATAAATAAATAAGTAAAAGATGTGTATAAGAGACAGGAGATAAAGTGTTGACACAAAGCTGGGAGAACAATGTTTGAAACATCATTGTATGATGAGGAGCCCGAAGCAGCTGCAGAAACAGCTGTCCACATACTTTTGGCTACACAGTGTTTGCATCTGCAGGAGGAGAGAAGAGTATTTCTTCACTTTCTGAAAAATCACATAATGCATCTCTACCATGACAGGGATACAAAACAGCAACCGTGTGTGTGTGTGTGTGTGTGTGTGTGTGTGTGTGTGTGTGTGTAAGCTGCGTTATCTGGCACAAGAGGAAGTGCAGCGGGCTCGTCTCACCATCACTTCCTCTGGTGTCTCTCAGTAAAGCAACGTCACGGCAACAGGTTCAGCTCTGCAGCGAGCCCCTCCCCCTTTTCATGCCTCCGCTGTCACGCGTCATCGAACCAACGTCCGCACTGGTTATTATGGTGACCAGTGATAAAGGCTTTAGATACAGTAGGGAATGTCTGAAACCTCCAATAACTGATCAATATCTACAGCGAACTGATCATATTTCATATTTAACAAGTCCTTAATGTGGAAAACATTAAGAGCATCGTAAAATAAAACAAACTACTTGACATAG